>NC_090869.1:66372568-66442568 GCF_036669935.1 Montipora foliosa | reverse complement strand
GCATATGCATGTGTCTGGACCAATACAAATATATAAATCAAATTAAGCAAGAAGGTCTGTTCTGTGAAAATTGTATGTATTTTTTACCAACAAAACAAAGACCAAAAACAGAAGCTATTGAGTATTTCGTGACAGTTTGCTAACGTGACCTTGGCATATGTAACCGATTCGTGGGTCAGTAGAAGTCATAAGACCTTGTGGTGGCTTGAAATCTTAACTAAACAAATTCAAAATCGAAGTCAACGGTTTCGAATGCATTTTAATTCTGCTTTTTTCCCCTGAAGAAAACTATTTTACCATTGTGGTAACGGAGTTTCATCAAGCGATGACAGTTTCAGTTCGAAGTTGCGATCTCAATGATTTCGCTGCGGCAATGTGGCTGAACAAACGTTTTTCAGTCGTCATATAAAAAGTTATTTACGGCTCTCACCAACACAGCTGAAAGCTAGAAATAACACTTTCACTGTAAAAACATATTACTAGCAACAGTAAGTAGTCCTTTTGCACTAAACTTTTGTTTAGTATGAATTCCTTCAGCGGGCCGTCTAATTTGCATACATTTTATTAAATGAAATTCTCAAATTGCTTACTCCAGTGTCAGGGCTGTATTTAATTCCCAGAGCTAAGACTTTCCCTTAATTTACTTCAATAGCCAAGGCTTTATTCTATATGGGTTTTACTAGGAAGCGGCATATACCAGAGGGCTTTTTCAACAGTTAAAGTTCGCTTTCATTTTCTAACATTTCAAGAGACACAAATATGTCCTTTTTAAACTTGTCGATTGTAAATGTAAAAAACTTATTTCTTCAAATTTTCTTTTAGGGCTTCAAAGATTAAGAACGAAATAATATTCGCCTGAAGTTTCGATGTTAGGGATTGTTTCTTATGCGTTCACCGTTTTCTCGAAGTTGAGGTCGGATTCTGTTGTTTTTAAGCGCGAAAAACCAGCCATAAATCGATTTTTCAAACTTTTTGTTATTTCTCCCGTACAATGAATCACTTGAACCCAAAACTATTTTTTCTTGAATTAGGTCACTAAAAGGGATGTTTTGGCAAAAGAAAAAAAAAATCGATTTTTTTACGAGTGTCTTGCGATTTTCGATTTTCTCGGAAAATGGCTCTTAAACGCGTTTTAAACACCCCAAACAGCAGCAAAATAATTATCAAACGCTTAGGACTCGCTGGAAAAGTCTTCTTTTGCGAGAAAAGCGATCTTTAAATAGAGAGATTAAGCATTACGTTTACGTGGAAGACTTTCGAAGGGAAGGGAAGAGAAAAGGACGGAACCGGCGGCAGAACGAGGAGGGCGCGCGATGAACAACTTCTTCCTCGCGCACCGTCCTCGTTCTCCCTTTCCCTTCGACTTCGAACGCCCGCCACGCAAGCTAGCTTAGGGGAAACAGCAAACGTCGGGATGAACTTTGTGCCAAAACTCAAAGAAAATTGTTTGATTTTAATAAATCATAATTTTTTCCTGTTGGCTACAAATACTGCGTAACTTCTCAAAACAGACAGAGAAACAAGTTAGACAGAGTGAGCCTTCAGGGGCACCCAACGTCAATTTTCGGAAAATATCTGTTCGGAAGACGATTTGAGATCTAGAATTTTCGGAACATTTGTTGTAAAATTTCTTGCTTGCCTGCCTCTCCTAGGATTTTTGAACATCTGAAAAATGGTATAATTGCCCATTTTTAACGGATTTTTACTCTACAAAGGTCACCTACAATTTTCGGGAGCCTTTTTTTCTGGCTGAAATTTTCGAAAAGGCCGGAAAGTTCTGATCCCTCTAATCTAGGAAATCCGAACAGATGAAACATTTTTAGGGGATAAAAGTATGCCTATATCTACCGTTTAATTACTAACAAACGTTTAATAATGCTATGTTTAAGTGGTTTTGAACTATATTCTCGTTGGGTGTCCCTGAGCCTTTTATGCCAATCAGCAGCCTACCGTCTAAACGGATATGTCCACAAATGCAGGCAATGGCAAAAATGGCAGATTTGGCGATTTCGCCAAGATTTTATTTTATTTTATTAACTTTGCCAGTCAAGCTGGCAGAGCGTCACCTTTTTTTACCCTCCCAACCACGATACACAGTTCCCGGTGTTGTGGTCTGTCTTCTCAGAAGACAGACCACAACACCGGGAACTACGTGCCCTACTCTTAGCGACAAGTGTGTGGGTTCTTTTACGTCCCACAGGATTATTAACATTGAAGGGTTGTGAGACGGGACCTCCGGCTTATCGTCCTCATCCGAGAAGACTTGAAAGTCTAACCATTTGCAGATGTAGTTACAAAGGTAGCACTTTCTCCTCAGTGTATTTAAAGACCCTGAGTGTTGGTCCGGCCGGAGTTGACCTCGCGACCTCCTGCGTGACAGTCCGGTGCTCAACCAACTGAGCCACCGGTGAGAGCGACGTGTGGAGGATTTGGCCGCAGAATTTTCCCAAATCCTCCACTTTTTCGCCATTTCCTGCATGTCAGGACATAGGCACAAATGACCCTTTGCTGTTTCACGTACACAAGATGCTAAGCCTCTCAAATGACTCGATCTATGTAATCGCTGGGGCACAACACAATACATAGAAATTGTACGCTCCTTCTCACGGGGATCAACAAACCTCTCACTGAAACCTCTACTGTTGAGCCATTCCTTGACTTCACTGGCCTCCGAGTCGGCAGACAAGTTGACCACAGGCAGTGATTCTAGCAAATTAAAACACAGAACACCAAATTGGAGCGGTATCATCAGCGCTTCTAAAACCAAAGTATGCAAAAGTGTCCACATACAGACCGCATAAGATATTGCTCTTACGTTTCCGTTGCGGTTTTGGGGACACTCCACCCTGGCTGGATGTCATCCGTCGTTTCAGTTCATCATTTAACTTGTCAGTCGAGCTCACTGTTTAGGAAAGCGTAAGAACAATAATACGTCACATGTGTGATCAACATCGTAAAATTATCGTAGAAATAAAACTAAAGAAACTATTTAATCAAATTTTTTTAAGAGCGAGTTTCAATCGAGTGTCGTAAAACCAAAACCAAAGTAATTACTTTGGCCAATCAAAAAGGACGGAGACAATGCAGTAAACCAATCAAAACTCGAAGTAATTACACGTAAAGCGCGGGAAAACGTGCACGCGCTAGCCACGATTGGTTTTGGTTCCACTTCTGATAGGGTTTTCTGATTGGTTGAAAAAGTGGCGCGAGAACTTTGAACCAATCATTGATTGAAGCAATGCAAAACCAAAGCAATTCGCTAATTACTTTCGACACTCAATTGAAAACAGCACTGATTTTTTTTTATTATTTAAAAATAGGGCACTAATCGAGGACATTGTACAGAAATGAAATCAACTCATTAAATTGTAAGTTGGTTCTTGAAGAGAGGGGAAAACCGGAGTACTCTGAGAAAAACCTCTCGGAGAAAAGTAGCGAACCAACGAACTCAATACTGACCCCGAGTCTAGAAATTGAACCCGGGCCACATTGGCAAGAGGCGAGTGCTCTCACCACTGCGCTATCCCTGCTCTCTATCTAGTTAATCAAAGATATAGACAATCAAAATGAGTTCATCAAAATATATACAGCCGGCGCTACTTGCGGGGAAACGAGTTCGCAACAGGTCATAACTGGTTTTGCTTTTGCCACTGATTGGTTAACAACGAGGTGCGAGAATTTGAAGCCAATCAGTAAGCGACCTACAGCACAACCAAAGCAATCCCCAGATTATTTTTAAAATTTAATTGTACAGGGCAGAAAGATAAAGAAATGTTTACTATTCTGCTGGGACTCTTCTCGGCGTTTCTTTTCTGCTTCAGGGTCAATCTTTTTCAGATTCTTTGCTTGGATAGCCTTGGTGAAGTCCGAGACTTCTGGGATTGTGTTACCTGAAAAGAAAAATCATAATAAAGAACTACCGAAATTTGATTGCGATACATTACAAATATAAATAACGAACGGGTGAGGATTTTAACGAGCCCTGTTCGTTTCATTAACAGTCATGGTCTTTCGCTTGGAAAATCTCTGCGTACATAACATTACCCTGCATAGCTGAGGTTCCACTGATTTGCTTCTGTAGCGAGAAGAAAAGGAACCTCTGCACGCATCTCCTCGGGGTTCTGACACGTATGCGCGACGTGACGTCAGTGTAACGTCACTTCCACTCAATGGCGGAAGCGCTAAAATTCAAACTGGTTCTGGACGACATCGTGGAGATCCGTGAAAAGGAGCTAGGTTTCCTTTCCTTTTCATCAAGAGACGGTTATAAAGGAACCTCTGCCAACAGGCTATTCGTTCTTAAAATCATGTTCTCCCAGTCAGATGAAAAATTCAATGGCACAGTAACTGAGACGGGATGGAAAGCTATGGTTACAACACGACTGTTTCCGAAAGGAGTCGGATCTCCGAAATGACCCGACGAATGGCGATGACTAGTTCGGATGGTCTTCCACCGTACTGCAGACTCGACGCAATCTAGTTCATTTGTGTATATGAGCAAAGAAATTGGTACAAACCTTTTTCTTTTTGAACAGTTCTATTGGTGTTGATAATCACAGGGGAAGGGGCTTTGACAGGTGGTGGGGGTGTAGCCGGGGGAGGGCTGGTGGGCGGAGGAGGAGGTATAACAAGCTGTGTAGTAGGCGGCGCAGAGACAGGACGATTTGGCTTGGCCAGGCCGACAGGACGCAACTCCACGCGAGGAACATTGTTGTTTTCTGTTGCCGATGACACGTAACTCGTGGCTTCAGTTTTCTGCGACTAAGATTCATTTCACATCAACGTTAGACATTTGGAAGATTCTACCAGTAATTACATTCACTGGAAAGTTCCAGCTATAACAGCTATACGACACATAATTACATGGTTAAACTTTCACGAGGAATGGATTAGACTTGTATGTATTAGGGAATATTTCTAAGGCTTTTGTTGGACTACAGCATAGCAGACGATCCATAAGAAGTTATGAAATGTAAATTCTCTTTTTCTGCAAGTCAGGTAGTCCCATGTTTCATTTTTCGGCCATTTTGACCGCATAAGGAGCTTTTTGCTTCAAAACTGCCCAAAACTGATACCATACAGCAATTTTCACAAAAAGTTGCGTTTTGAGTCTGAAACAAAAGGGTCGCTACTTCGCTATGTCACTTAAAGTTAATGACAGGAAAAGAAACCCGGCCTGGAAAAAGACATGAAATCACTGCAACTCACCAACGTAGTCACGTGAGATGTCGGCACCGGTGGAGGAGCTGTTGTCGGAGGATTTGGCAAAACAACTGGAATACAAACGAAGGATTACAACGACGTGGATAACACAATAAACCCGTTTCGCAACCAACATAGAGCGACAGAAAACGACGGGAAAAAGTCAGTACAAATGCTGGATGACGAACAACAGGAGATGCGTACATGTATGTATACATTATTATTATTATTATTATTATTATTATTATTATTATTATTATTATTATCATCGTCATTATTTCAGTTATAATGGTTACCCGTTTTACTGTGAAAGCTATTCATAGAATGATTGGCCCCGTCTTATATTATTGATCTTGTTAGAGTCAAGCCTTCAACCTCTAGATCATAGTCTTTGGTCTGTCTGACAGTGGAATACCGCTGTCATACCCGAACTTTAAAATTTTAACAACCTTGGGTGACCAAGCTTTTGTTGCTTCTGCAATGATTTAAATGTGCAAGTTAGAATGGCTAAATCTTTAAAGACTTTAAAGACGTACCTTCTTAGTTAGTTTATTCAGTACTTATTCATAATGCACGATGTAAGTTTTAAGATTTTATTATTATTTGGTTATTATTTTAAGCATTATTGTAATGCGCAGTTGATCATCTCGTCATGAAAATTGCGAAATTTTATTACTGTGCGAATCCGAAAACCATGAACACTTTGATTTGATTTTGCTATCCAATCGTGCAGCCACCAATCAGATTACCGTTACTGGTTGCGGTTTAGTTTTCTCGCGCGTGATTGACTTTTCAATTACACAATAAAAAGGTAAAGTCAGCTTATCCCGGTTTCTATAGCATGAAGCGACTAGGAGCATTTCAACTCCCCCCTGGAAGGTATGCTAACCCCCCACTATTAAATTCGCCGGTACCCATTTATACACCTGGGTGGAGAGAGGCACCATGAGAGTAAATAACACAACACAATGTCCCCGGCCAGGGCCCGAAACCGGATCACTCGATCCGGATTCCAGCGCACTAACCATGAGGCCACCGCACCTCCCTCTTACACAATAACATTACATAAATATATCCAGTGTCCACGCGTTTCAGATTTTCACAGTAACATGTAACACAGCAATTTAGATCCTAGCAGTAGGAGCGGGACAAATGTCACATGACCCTAGTTTAATGGCCGACTCCTGCGAGGAAGCACTCGGATTTTTTCCGAGTATCCCCAAGTCAACACCGAAAAATAAATCTCTTCATTCCATTCACCGAGGTCAGTTAACATGAAATATCTCTTTCAGCTTAAAACAAAATTTCTTATTAAAGCACTATCTTTATTTTATCTGATACAGATCTCCCTTCATTTAAATAAACTTTGTCATTGTTCAATCTTCTTTGTTAAATTGTCCTGTACTTGCTGCGTCACATTATATTTTGTGGATAGTGTAGAAGGTGCGCTCTGACTGCCACCTCAAACTCCGAATATCCTTTGCTAGTATATACCAAAACAGTGGATAGCGTTGAACTCTCGCGCTGATTGGCTCGTCAAACTCCGAATATCCTGTGCTATTTACCTCCGAGCAACTCGGGAAAAAATGGCGTCCCGATTTGCATCCGTGACAAGTGAAGAAAACATCCAAATTAATTTTTTGTGCTGTATATTATCTCACTGTTTTAGACACTCACTCAGTGTAACGCTTTTGTCACACTCAGTGTCACACTCAGTGTCACACTCAGTGTCGCGCGTTGGAAAAATATCCACCGCTAGCCACCTCCACTTCGCTGAATAGTTGTTAACTATTCGCCTCTGAGCAACTCGCGCGGGATTTGCGCCCGAAAATATTTTAATAGTTGTAGAAATTAATACGTTAAAATCATCTTTTCGTGCTATACTGTTTTAGTATACACTAAAACAACTATTCACCTCAGTGTCGGTGGCTAGTGCTGGATATTTACCTCCACACGACTAGCCACCTCCACTTAGTTTAATGGTTGTCAATTATCCAAGGCATCATTTACACCATCAAAGCTAACCTGTTTCTTCCACTATTGTATTTGGCACAAAACCAATGGCTCCCTCTGTGTTTCTCACACACCACCACTGACGGGAATCCAGCAATACCTAAAATTATGACAAAAAAAGGGTTTAACACTAAACTATAGCATACAAGTATCATCTTCACCTGGACTACAAGCAGTCCCTCTTTCCTCATTTAGTCACGGGTGAGGAAAAGACAGGCATAAGAAAAAACTGCCATGCGAAATCTGGATTCGAGGAGGAGCTTGCATGGCCATATTTTCTTGGCCGGCCATCTCTTCATGCGTGACTAACTAAGCGACGAAGAAGACAGTCCTCGATCTCTAATATCACTTCCCAATAGACCGTATTTATAAATGGCCGCCAAAAAATTATTCTTTTGTCTTTACACTAATCATCTTCACTAGCCTTACTTTGGAGCAAAAGTTCTTTGATAGTCTACGAGAGAGCGGTTTTCAATTGAATGTCGAAAGTAATTAGCGAATTGCTTTGGTTTTGCATTACTTCACTCAGTGATTGGATCAAAGTTCTTGCGCCACTTTTTCAACCAATCAGAAGTGAAACCAAAACCAATCGTGACTCGCACGTGCACATTTTCCCGCGCTTCGAGCTTTGATTGGTTTACTGGATTGTCTCCATCCTTTTTGATTGGCCAAAGTAATTACTTTGGTTTTGGTTTTACGACACTCGATTGAAAATCGCTCTAGTCTACAATAACTCGAGACCACTGTCATCCGCATAGCCTAATGGTTTGCAAAATAGTTAGTGACTTAGCTTGAAGACTTCTGTTTCCTCTAAATATCATCATTTTTCATTTGCATGGCCAAACCATGCGCATAAAAGTAGATGATAGTTTAGCCGAGTCATTTAAAACAATATAGTAACCTTATGCTAATGCAGGTAATAAATGTAAACAAAGATTCTCCTATGCAACATAGAATGACAATAACCAATTAAAAATCTTGTCTCAGCAATTTTCATGCAATAACAGCAAGAAAAAGATGCGGGAAAAAATCAATAAATAAATTAATTAACTTGATTATCATTATTCTTACAGCAACTTCCTCTCCCGGTTGGACAGAGAGCTCTTTGCTGTTTCTCGCTTGAAATTCATAGAGAACACGAACTCTTCTCAACCCCTTCTTGGTTGGACTGAAACAAGTACAAACAATGTAAGTTTTTGAAGAATTAAGCAATAGAACTCTATTACCACTGTAGCTGTTAAAACAACTTTGACATACTTTCACGTGAAATTCCCTTCAATGGGCTTTATTTGCACGTTCAGGCGAACGTGTTCTGGTGCGCTTTGTCCCCACGACAAAGCGGTTCGCAGATTCCTCCACCATTAAGTATCAAGATCAGTTGTAAACCTCTTCTCTGTTATTTTTTTCTCTGTTAGTTAGTGCGTTTAATCATATTTATATAATTATCTATTTGACTGTCTTTGTATTGTATTGTCTTCTGTTATTGTCACTGACCATCCTTGTAATTCAGCCTTTACGCTGAAAGAGGGATATCACTTAACTATTATTATTATTATTACACAATAAATTTCGTACCCTGAGCCTCGAGTTGGGAATGTTTAGGAATGAGGGGCCAAAACAAGAGACACAACAACTTAAGTCGAAGCCAATAAGGCCCAAATTATTAGAGCCAAGGGAAAAAAAAACAATATGCCCAGGATATATTGTAAACTCAACTCTAAATCATGTGGAACCCCCTTATTTGGAAAGACCATTTTTATGGCAACCTGAACTGACACCTAACAATAATTTTGCAGTCATCATCAAGGAGATACAGATAACAAAAGGCAAAATGTACACACTAGGTACAAAGCAGACAAAAGGAGGTGATGGGAGATCTATTGTTTGCGTTGCACAACATGGAGGCAATAATTTCCAATGAAACCTCTCTTATTGGTACCTTGTTGGTTCTGTGTCCTCAGGTTTTTTTACACTGGTGAGGCGTCTAAACTTGGCAGCTGCCGACACAACTGTCGGATTGGAAAAAGGATCCTCACCCTAAGATTTAGCAAGAGAGATAAGTGGAATATTACCATGTACAGTAGCACGTAACTTTTCCGAGACTTTCATTTTGTGAATTGGCAATTTTTTGAGGTTTGTGCGAAAAAAAAAATTTCGTGGGATCGAATTGAAATTTCTGCTGGGGACTAATTTTTGCAGTTTTCGTTTCAAGCAGCAAGACTATTTTCAACTTCTATTACTTTTTTGGTAAAAAACCCCTCAATCATCGAGAACGGGTGGAAAAAATGTGTCATGCTGGAGGCCTTAAAAAATGGTGTCCCTTTGGACGACATATTTGAGCCAGTTTAATGTTACCTTTTGATTGACTGCTTTGAGTTCATTTCTTGTACCTCAGAGACTGGAAAAATATTGACTTAACCTTTTATCCTTTCATTTTGTTTGTAGCAAGCTCTGATTGCTCTGTCTCAATGCAAATATCAAAATAATCCTTTTTACCCCAATGTATGATATATAGTAACACTAGTGGATTAACGGTCATTTTTAGTTACATTTATAATTATATTTGCGGTTTTTAATTTTGCTGGTGTTTTTTTTTTCTGCTGGAACTTATTTTTGCAAAATCCGCAAAAAAGTGCTACATTGTAAGACACTAAAAAGTGCTACATGGTAAGACAGCCAACCACTGAGTAACATCACAAGAAATATATCACATAGAAAATACAAGAAGCGTGGGATTCCTTGGAGTCAAACAGCAAAACACCAAACTCTTAAGGCCACTTTTTTGAGTAGTGGCTAAATGCATGAATTTATAAAATAATTTCAGGGATTTCAATAAAATCTGAATTTGGTGGCTAGTTTGAGGAGAGTAACCAAATGCTCTCATTGTGAAAATGAATTTTAATCCGAGGTTTTAAAGAATCAGTCTTCAATTACTTCATTTTGGGGAAAAAAGTAGCCGATTTCTCTGAGTAAAGTAGCCTACGCATTTTCGTTGGCTGTTGGTACATATACTTACTGCAACCACTGCAATTTTGATATTTGAATTTTCTATTTAAAGAAGAACTTTACACAGGATAAAAACAACCGCATTTCCATTTTAAGACTGGAATAATCCTCAGAAAATTGTTCACAGGGTCAGATTCCCCACAAAAGGGAAAGGCCAGGGAAGGTGCACCCATTGTGCATTAGAATTATTCATATAAGCTATATCAATCCAAAATATTCGCTTTTTCTGCTTTCACCCCTAGGTGGGCTGCAATTTTTTTTTTCTCAATCTTGCTAGAATACCTTGTAATGCTCCCTATACTAGCCATACAGACACATTAAACTCGCATATTGCCACCTGAGGATTGGTGGAAAGACTAAAATTGTGAAACAAAAACAAACCTTTCGTTGTTCATCATTAAGCTGAGCTATAGCTGCTGCATTGGCAGCAATAGTGGCACTGACATTGGACACATCTTTGCCAGCAATAACATGCGGTGGTACCCAGCCATCCTTAAACACAGGTGTATAAGGTGGAATAAACTGATCTTTGAATTGCTTGCTTGACCTGAAAATAACAAGACAAGTATTGTACGATTGATTTGAACATTTTAACAAAGCTAAAGTGTACAAAAGTTGGGCTTGCGTTTCATTGAATCAAGACAAAAAACATGAAAGTCATGCAAAGAAAAACTAGGAGTTGTAAGTTGGCCCCAATAACCAACTAACACAGTTTCAGAAGATCAAGGCCCACAGCTTTGTCAGATTTACTGTTCAGTGTTACCACAATTGAATTGAGTTTTTACTAAACAAAACAAGACAAGAGACAGATCACAGTCTATGGAAACTCAGATAGCTTCTACCATGATTTTGGCAGGGATAGGCACATGCACAACATAAACCACCTCTGGGTGCTTTATGACTTATTGCTGAATAGGATAATGCTTAAGTGTGGTCGTATACTAATAAGGGTGTCCAGATTCTTGGCCTTCAAAGTTGGCTACCCAACTTTGTTCTCTTATTTGACACGAAATGTGGCCCAACACTGTCTCTGTCCAACCAGGCTCAAAAACACGTTGATGGAGGAACCTTGCAGTGGACTAGTAAGCAGTATGTCAAGGAGTCTACAGCCACATGTGCATTTCTTCATGGCAATGACACCTGGATATGGCTTCAACCACGCAGGCCTGCAGCTCATGAGCAACTTTTTCTCACCTTGAACAATGTTAGTCCCTTTTTGGGCAGCCCAAAAATATTTTAAAGATGAAGAAAAAAGCTTCCCTGAACAAGTAATAATAATATAAACCTTTACATACTTAGTCATGTTCCAGTTTGGTCCAAGAGACCTCCAAATTTCAGTTTCTGTGGAGGACAAACAATTCTCCAGCAATTCCATGGCTTGAACAGACAGCAAAGGTGCAACAACATCTCTGGCCCTCTGTGGACTGCAATGAAAAAACATCAATACTTTACAAAGCTATAATTGCTTAAATTGATGTCAATACTATTATGTATTGCAACCAAACGTTGGTTGAAATACATCAACACTTCGACCAAGAACCACCACACGCATAACTTACCCTCCAGTACAGCGTACTAACAGAGTAAGGGGGACAAATAAATAATGCACCAATTCAGCAGCATTTGGATTGTGAATATGCTGTCTCAATTTTGCCTGTGGATGCAAAAAGATTGACTAGAAATTAGTATACTTTCAGTCCCATGTGCATATGTTTTGAAAATGGTGAAAAGGTGTTTAGAAAGACTTCCCTAGAATGGGATCTTTTTTAAAAACAATTAAGATGTAGAGAGAAGTGTAACAATCTGGGTGTCAGAAGGTTCCCAGTAGATTCATGGAGACAGAAAAATGCAAGAAATTGAGGATATTTACAACAAGGATAGATGTATATGTTATTGTAACCTATTTAACTTTAAATCAATTCATTTTGTCATCCCCAACAGCAAAGTTCACAGGCAAACAGTATGCATTAAAGTGAGATCTCATCCCTGAACCCAAGGCTGGGGATATAGTAAAAATTAAACAGATTTGTTGCTCAAAGATGAGAGATTTTACCAGCACGTTGAAAGCATGCTTGAATTTTTGAAAAGCATCGTGGAAATCTGCCTCAGGAGGTGGTTTTGCTTCAAGTGATAAAGAACTTCCTAAAGGTTAACACAGAAAAAAGGTAAATTAATTAATTTTTAATAAAATTAGTTTTGGTTGACACATTTAACAAGGAAAAATAAACAATAAAAACCAATGTTTCAGAGTCTTCATGACACCATTTTCAAAGGTGATGATACATGTATAAAAACAATTTAAAGCAGTACCCAAACTTAACATGCAATCAGATTTCACAACAGTAGTTGTCTAATAATATTTGTTTTCGCACTTCCTATTGTCAAATAATTATTTCTGACAGCACCATACATAAAATACTTATGTAACATTTCACATATCTGTACTTACCTTTGAAAATGTCAAAATGATGACTCCAAATGTTTATTTTCGCTTGTCTATGTGTGTATCAATCAATATTAACATACTTAAAGTGCTACTGTGACAAAATTATCAATAATATTTTCATTTTAATTTGGATTTCAAAACTAGGTTAACTCAAGAGTAATTGACTTAAGTTTTAAGGATTGATTAAAAAAAAGCTGTTTACACGCTGACATTTTAAGTTGTTGAGTAAATGACGTCACTTTTCCCTAGATCCAACATTCTGAGGTCCATTTGGAACATGAGTTATGGTGGACTGTGAAGTCCAAAACTTACATTCAAATTTGTAAACAACCTTTGGATAAATTTCAAATCTCAAAATTTTGCCAGTCAAGTGTTGAGCAATCGCACTTCTTAAATTTGAAGAAAAAAAGCAGTGATTTTTTTTATCATAGTAGCACTTTAACAAACATACTTTAAAACGTCAAAGTTTTGACTCACGTTTGGCCTTGCCCTTCTTCTTCTGCAACTTTTTCCATGCTTCAGCCGATTTCTTAGTTTGCATAATTAAATTTTCAATGTCATCAATGCAGTGATTCAGAATTTGCTGAAAAACCAAGAAGTAACCATTAAAACCTCTTAATTAATATAATCCATTTATTCCTGAGATTGAGTGCGACTTACAGATTTTACTGTCTGATGCCAGACAAATAATTATTATTTTATTCGTCGATGGAGGCTGCTCAAGGGGTGAATAGGTTAAAGAGCACCTACAATCAAATATTTTTTGTTCCTAATATAAATCTCCCCAACCAATGCAAAAATAAAATCTCAACCGATTCCCATCTCTAATTATTGATGATATTAACCAACTGACTCCTGGGAGTGAGACGACGATTTTACTCAGTAACTGGGGGAGACCTGGTGGGCCTGAAGAGGTTAATTAAATTTACTAGTAATATATGCAGCCCAAGCCAATAATGAAATCTGCAGGAGAACATTAAGTTGAGCAATAATAAGATTTTGATTTTGTTGGTCTTAGGTTTTTAGATTCTTCTTGTCTTACCACATCTCTGTTGGTCCTTGCTTCTAGGATTTCTGCGGAAAGTAATTCATCAGGAATATCAGATGATGATTCAGATGCTTGGTATCTGGATATTACTTGTGGTTTTGCAGGTTTCTTAGCATCACCATCTGGCACTGCAGAAAATGCCGCAATGGTTTGCGCTACCAATGATTTCTCATAGAGATCTAGCCTCTCTTGGTCTACCTCCTACAACAAACAAGTTTGTATTTTTCAGAGTAAATTCAGTTAAGGCATAAATTAAATTATACAATAGTTGTGAAAATTGTCAGTATTTTTCTCAGATAACAAGACTTGTAATATTACATTGTATTAAAGAAAAATGTGAAAAAACATGAAAGGGTACATTGTACTCTTGAGCGGTACTGTACATGCCCTGACGCAAATAAGTCTTACTGTTTGGATATACCATACACATGCAAACCCAGACTGATAAAAAATAATTGTCTGAAGACCTACAAATGTATTAACATCAGGATGGCTTAGTGGTTATCAACCGGGCCTTCCACCTCTGCGACCCGGGTTCAACTCTCGGCCCTGAGATCGTATGTGGGCTGAGTTTCAGTTAATCTCAACCTGACTGAGAGGGTTTTTCTCCGGGTACTCCGGTTTTTCTCCCTGAGCAAAATCAACTCCCAGCCTATTCCATCTGGCTGTGGTACTGTGCTCCGTGGTCATACATGGGTCGTGTTCAGGGACCGAGCACCAAGCCGGCAGAAATTCAGTCTCCGACTGCAAGTAAGGGCGTTTAGCAGGTCATGTATTATTAGTGTGAACTTCAGAATGCGATGAACGATTCCTTACAAAACATTCATTATTACTTCTCATGCAACTACAGTTGTCATTCTATCTCTTTATACCGTTGGGGGAGGAGGTGCTGGATGAGTAGGGGGTGGTGGTAAGATGGCACCACCTCTTGAAGCAAATTTGTGTGGCATAGCCTGTCAAACAGAAAGAATGAAAAAAGTGTTATACATTTAATATGACAGTTCTATTATTATAAGGTTTGTTAGGAAAATGATCATGTCATAAGGCTTATCATTAAAACATCACTTTTCCAGTGGTAAAATGATAATAAAGATTAAAGTTAGTGAAAAATGAAGTAAAGACACTAGGTTACTATCAAAAGTAGTTTAATTAATTAACTACCGTTCTGCTGCTTGCTGCTTTTGTAATTTCAGTGGCCACCACTGCTGCCTAAAATACAATGGAAAGTTATTACATTAACAACTCAACATACAGTGATCTTGAGGGCCAAGTACTGTAATGATTTAAAAGAACGTTAGCCCTAATTCAACTGGTTCAAAAACCTGGTTCTTGTCTGGGTACTCCGGTTTCCCCTCTCCTCAAAAAACCAACATTTGACTTGATTTGTGTTAATTGTTAATTTCAGTTTACAGTGTCCCCAATTAGTAATTCAGTGCTAGAATGACTAGACACTTCAGTAAAGTTCCTTTCCTTTCCTTTCCTTTTTGTCTAGCCATGATTAGGGCTAACCATGTTTCAACACAACTTGGCTAAGAAACAAAAAGCTGATTATCTTTTCTCTTTTTTTTTTTTCCAAGCTTTATAACACACGCACAAGGCTTCACACATCACTTCCACAGTTTAAACTACTAAAATGCTTCTTTGTTTTCTCAGAATTTGATCAGGATATCAGTATTTGTGGACTAGTAAAGAAAGAAAGAGTAAAGTTTTTAAGATCCTTAATTCAATGAAGCTTTAAGCAGTTACAAGCAGCAGTATATGATTCCAAAGGCAGCTAATATCACAAAAATCTTCTGGTAAGGAGTTAGAGTAAACAACACTGACAATGTACAGGGATAAAAAGATCCAGAAGGAGAAACAAACAACTAAGTGATGGCTAGACAGATAGATGAATTCTGAAACTTGTACATCAAAAAAAAAAAAAGAAAAAAAAAAAGAACATCAATCAGTACTAATATGGGGTGGGGGCATCTGATCTGGGTTTTAGGTTAAATTGCAGTTTTGGCCTTTTCTTTACCTCATTTTTTTTGTTTGTTTGTTTGGTTTCTTTTGCACCGAAAAAAAGGACAGTTTTTTGGTTTTAGTATCTGTTGCAGTTTGTGGCTTAATTCCAATTCTTAGCATCAAAAGGAATTTTTTTTCCTATTTGGTATCCTATCTTTTCTATTTGATGTACAGCTGAAGATTGGCAATAATTTTATGTGTCTCCGCCATGAGCACATTCCACTCGTATCACATTACTCTCATGTCTCTATTATTGGCCTTATGCTATAGATTTACAGTAACTGTAAGTTCATATCCTCCATGTGTAAATGTTTTAGTTTGACTATGGTTTTAAAATATTGGTTTTTTGGGTTTGAACAATCAATTTTTTTTGTGCTGTTTTACCTCAATGCCCTCCTCTATTATCTAATGCAACTATTACATACTGGGACTCGGTCAGACTGGAACAGATGCATGGCACCAAGCTTTTGCTCTGTCTGTATAGTGTTGAATACTAGAACACTGTTCAGATCGGGATCATCATTAAAGTGATGTACATGTCCAATTGTACTCAACGGGAATACTTCAATGACATCCTGAAAAAATAACGTTATTGATACAAGTTAATTGTGAAAGTTCTACGTCATGAAAATGGGACACTCCGTGGTACATACATGCAAGAGCTGGGCAATAGTAATGTGACCCTTTTCTACGTGTACAATAGTAACAGTACACTGTACACCAAATCCAAAGGATGTGGGGGATTCCACTATGATCATATAAACCTGTGTTGATTGCTTACAACCTCAAGTTGTTTTGACCCTTCAGAGACGAAGGTGTTAGCACCCGATAAGATAACAAACCCTTCGCAAAAAGACAACAAAGGCAAGCCAGATAATAAAAATAACTGATAGCAGCGTTTCTCTACCCAAAACACTAACAATAAACTTTTGAACACAAGAACTCAAAGTCACACCACTCTAGGTTACAATAGGGGATTGAATCAAATCTCACTTCCTTACCTGCGTTTCCCCATCTAAAAGTACCACATCTGTATCAGTTAATCTCATCTCCATTTCCTTCGTCCATTGATTTCCATTGGCCAACAGTTCCTATTGGAACAATAACAAGCAAGTATAAAATAGCAAAGTCTAACAATTGCAAGAAAGATGGAGGTTGCATGGTCTAAATCAGTCCAATATTAAAACAGAAAACAATAAATCTGATATTGCCCTACTTTGGTTTGCTGCAGCCTTTCCTGTGGAGGGACTTGGGAGTCTTGAAAATTTCTTAATGTGAAGGAGGACAAATGCTGTAGGTTAAAACAAACCTCAAAATGAATATTACAGTATTTAATTTTATCCTTCAGGTAACACTCATGAGCATCACTAATTTTAATTGGCCTTTCCCTCCCGAGAGTGAAATTGATAGATTTTACACCAGGGCCTGGTTGTTCAAAGCCGATTAACACCAATTCCAGATGAAAATTTAACCAAGGAGTTTATTTCTCTAATCCCAAATGTTGTTCAACGCTGATATTCAGCAAAACATTACACAGTTCGTTTAGCTTCTTCCCCCCCCCTCCCATCCCTTAATTTTCTTCCTTCCACTGTTTCATCAGTGTGACGGGTGCCTAGAATGGGGGGCTCATGGCTGGGTTGCAGGGAATTGCCAGCCATGGGGGCAGTATTCTATCTAGGGGCTGCCTGGCCACAGTGGACGCCCCTGGGTATCCCAGGCAGCCACCTTCCACTTAAGCCAGGCAGTTGGTTAAAAAACCCCGGCTAAACCAAGTGTACAAATCTCCAGAGACATTAGTTTTCAAGCTTCAAAGGTCACATTCTGTGACTGTAGCAATGATTCCATATGTCACATACTGTACCTCCAGAAGAAAATTTGTTCTTGCAGGATATTGGCTTGCAGCCAGGACAGGGGCTTGCTTCACTTCTAAAAAACAAACACCACAATAATAAATAATAAGAATTTTAGATAATAATAATAATAATAATTATGACAATAATAATAATAATAATAATAAGAAGAAGAAGAAGAAGAAGAAGAAGAATTATTATTATTATTATTATTATTATTATTATTATTATAAATTATTATTATCCTACAGAAAGTAACAAAAGTGGTCTTACAGTATGGTTGCTACTGGTACGCTCACTACTTCAGAATACTCGAAGCATCTGAACTAAGTTGACGGTGTTCACAAAATTTTAAATTTTTTTATTATATCTCTCAGATAGTACGCACGCTGTAATTGGCTAAATTAGCGGGCCATATTCTACAGTACGGCCCGCTGTACAGCCCGCTAAATTTAAAATTTCGACAAAACATCATCTAGAGAGTTTTTCATGTCATTTCTGTTGCATAAACTTGTACTGAAAACTGTTTGAATCTTGCAAGCAACTATTTCAAACTTAACTGCCAAGAAGATTTAGCTTCTGCTTCACTTTGACTAGTTTCCTTACCCGCGTGCCGGTTAACCTCAGAGATATAATAAATATCTTACTAACCTCGTTTTCTGGGTCCGTACTGTAAGTTACGGATCCTCGTTTTTTTCCATTGATTTATGGCCCGCGCGCTACGCGCTTCGCGCTTGGGCCATAAATCAACGGGAAAAAACTTGGTCCGTAACTTACAGTACGGACCTCGAACTCGGTTAGTAAGAGGTATTTATTATAGTTTCCAAAGGGGTTCTTCCACTATAATTAAATTACATACATACAATTACATTTAAAAGGTTAATATGTACATGATAATGCTAAAAATAAATAGATAAGTAAATGAGAGAATAAAATAGATAATGGTGGCAATAAATAAATTAATCATAAAATAGATGTAAAAAGAGTTTTCTCTTAAAAGTTTGTAAGTTATTAATATCCTTAAGTTCCTTAGGTAAATTATCAAAAAAGGATGACTCTCTATATGCGAAGGATTTCTGACCCATTTTGATTCCGCATTTTGGTCGGTTGAGATCGTTCTTTCCTCTAGTGTTCCTCAAATGAATAATTGTACAGCATTGAAACTTGGTATTAAGATATTCTGGAGCACTGGATTGTTAAGACATTTAAATAACATTTAACCAATTCATTGTATATTAGTTTGCTCATTACACTAAGCCATTTTAGAGAACTCAACCCATTGACTCCTGGGGGTTCCCCATTGATGAGTAAAATCGTGTGGCGTTAGACAGAGTAAAATAATAAGTATGGCCGGTTTAGGCTGGTTTAGGGGTGAATGGGTTTACAGCATCAGTGATGTGATCATATTTCCTGAGATTGGTGACAATCCTACAGGCATAATTTTGTACCAGCTGTAGTTTTTTGATGTTTTCTTTAGAAGTAATGCTCCAAACCATTAAGAAATAGATAAAATATGAGCGGGAGACCTTTATGGGCAGTTAAAACGGCAAGCCGTTTTATAGCCCATAAAGGTCGGACGTGAATATTTTATCTTACTTGTGAAATGAAACAATAGATTTTGATTGTTATGTTAATCGCGTGGGCGTGGAGTTGTCCCATAGGAGTTTAGCATTGAATTTAGCAATCTATTTTGGTAGAGCTTTTGTGGTAGAAACATGGCTGATTGGTTTCACTCTCCAAAGAGTAAAGAAGAAGAGACCACTCTAGTGTAGGAGCAACTCCAAAAGCAACACAATACAACACTAAATGGGGTAGAAAAGTCTTCGAGGAGTGGCAGCAGTGACGGCAAAATAAATGTGCAATGTGAGAAGTTGTTAGAATAGCCGGTCTCAAATGCGAAGATGTTGAAGATGTGACCGTTTCAGTATAGCACATGTCGGCAAATAAGCTAAACTTTTGGTTGAGCAAATTCAGTTTGTTTGTGAAGTGGCCAAGCAAAATGGAGAACGTTGTCCGCCCAATTCACTTTATTTGTTATTTTGTGCTATTAACTGTCATTTGCGTGAGACGGAAGGCAAGGATGCATTAAACTTTCTCGACAAGGCACACAAGATTCAAGTAAATTGTTACCTAATAGTTTTGATTGAAATGTCAAATTTGTGATTGATTAATAAACTTTGTACAAATTTTCAGGACTCGTTTTTATGAAAGTTAAGCATATTAATTAGGCGAGTTAGAAGTCTTTATGAAATTTAATTTTACTGCTAATTCAACTAATTAAAAATTCATCAACCCCAGCCTTTCCCTGCTACAGTGTATCTATTCAATCCCTCCCCGTGCTTTCAGACAGTTGAACTTTAACGGGATTTACAAACCAACACATGTGACCTGAACACAGGTAACCCAGGCTCACTGTGTGCGTCACGTAGGTATTAAAATATAGAGAACATATGAGGCGAAGTTTAGGTCTGCAAAAGTTTGCTAGAAAATGGAAATAAAAATCGATAAAACTTACCATGTGGTGAGCTGTTGTTGTCTTTAATACATACACAAAGTTTCGGGAAAAATGGTCCCCGTTCACCTTCCTTCATAATATAGTGACAAGGTAGGAGACTGAAGCCAGCGTCTGGACTCTGATCGACCCAAAACAAGCACAATTTTTTTCGCGAAAATCAAATCCAGTTGCTAAATAAACATGCCAGGCTCGTGGAACATGAATTTCTCTAAACCATGAATCCACTGAAGCATCTCCAGGTAGCAACGCGAAGCCACCAGGCTCCGTAGAACTTGTAAGTTGACCTGCTAAAATGGCGGCCCGAAAGCGTTGTCCTCGCGAAGTGTCCAATTCAAAATGCCACTGAATTTGGGACACCTGGTGACCAGTATAATAAGTTCTGGAGGGAGGGGAGTCCCAAATTGCTAAAAACAAAACTCACTGAGCAATCTGGGACTCCCCTCCCTCCAGGGGGACATATATTCCCCTCGTCACCAGGCGTCCCGAGTTCAGTGCCACTTTCGGGCCGCCATTTTAGCAGGTCAACTTACAAGTTCTACGGAGCCTGTTTGCTTCGCGTTGCTACCTGGAGATGCTTCAGTGGATTCATGGTTTAGAGAAATTCCTGTTCCACGAACCTGGCGTGTTTATTTAGTGACTGGATTCGATTTTCACGAAAAAAATTGTGCTTGTTTTGGGTTGATCGGAGCCCTTAAGCTGGCTTCTGTCTCCTACCTTGTCACTATATTATGAAGGAAGGTGAACGGGGACCATTTTCCCCGAAACTTCGTGTATGTGTTAAAAACAACAACAGCTCACCACATGATAAGTTTTATAGATTTTTATTTCCATTTTCTAGCAAATTTTTGCAGACCTAAACTTCGCCTCATATGTTCTCTACATTTTAATACCTACGTGACGCACACAGTGAACCTGGGTTACCTGTGCCTGAATAGTGTGTTTCTGTTGGCTGTCATCCTAATGAATTATTAATGAATTTTACAAGTAGTAATATAAATTAGTAAAAACAAAGGAATTAATCATAAGCAATAATGATTTATGGTTGAGCAGATGTTTTATCCATTGGCTCTTTACTAGGATTTGGGAAGAAGAGAGAATCCCTGAAGAGTGGTGGGAAGGTATTATTGTGGAAGTTCCTCAGAAAGGAGACTTTGGAGATTGCAATAACCATAGGGGTATTACGCTACTATCTGTTCTGGGCAAGGTATTGAACAGAATACGTCTGGTTAGGATGAGGACAGCAGTGGACATCCTGCTTAGAGACCAGCAAGCAGGCTTTAGGAAAGGCCGTTCATGCATAGACCAAACATGTACCCTACGTGTGATCATAGAGCAATCATTGGAATGGAATTCATCCCTATATGTCAACTTTGTGGACTATGAGAAGGCATTTGAAAGTGTAGATCTTGAGATTCTTTGGAAGCCCTTGCGCTTTTATGGCATCCCAGAGAAGCTTGTTACATTGGCTAAGTCTAGCTACAGTGTATGAAGGTCTTACTTGTCGGGTAGACCATGAGGGTCAGCTTTCAGATTCATTCAAAGTGACGACAGGGGTGTGGCAAGGCTGTCTGCTGTCACCCTTTCTATTTCTACTGGCCATTGATTTGATAATGACATCGGTAACCACAGCAGGTAACAACGGAATACAGTGGACCCCATGAGAGCAGTTGGACGATCTGGATTATGCGGATGACCTTACTCTGCTCTCCCACAACCATCTACAAATGCAGGACAAAACTTCAAGGCTAGCAGAGGAATCGGCTAAACTGGGTCTGAGGATTAACAAGGTCAAGAATAAAGTATTAAGGATTAACAACACAAGTGAGGAACCTGTTGTGGTCGAGGGGTAGCCGTTGGAGTATATATACTTTCATATCTCGGGAGCGTTATAGACACACTTGGAGGTATGGACAAGGATGCACTTACAAAGGATTGGAAAGGTTAGAGCAGGGTTTATCATGTTGCAGAAGGTATGGGCATCGAAAGAGCTACATGTATCTGTGACAAACTTCACATATTTAGATCAAATGTGAAGACTGTTCTGCTCTAGCTATGGGTCAGAAACCTGGAGAACAGTGAAGAGGATACAAAGTAGAGTACAGAGGTCTCAGAAGAATTCTTGGCATTTTTTGGAAGGATACGGTAACCAATGAGCAGCTGTACGTGGGAACGGGCGGAAGAAGAGCTAGTTGCGCTACAAGTAAGGAGGAGGAAGTGGGGCTGGATAGGCCACACTCTACCGAAGCCAGCAAATAACACCACGCGGCATGCTCTTTCATGGAAATTCCCCAGGGGAAGAGGAAATGAGGGCGCCCTAGAAACAGCTGGAGGAGAGATTTGGAGTATGAGGTGAAGGACAGTGGGCTGAGCTGGACAGAACTTGGTAAGAGGGCCCAGAAACGGGTGCGGTGGAGGAAACTCATCAATGGCCTATGCTCCACAGGGGGCAAAGGGCCTAAGTAAGTAAGTAAGTAAGATGCTTTATCCTCTTAATTCTTGTTAATTTATACATGCAATTTGAAGCAGTTTTTGTCCAAAGAGTGCTATAGGTGGTAAAGATGGTAGTGTTCGAAGTAGTTGTGGAGTACCAACATAGATGTTCAGTTGAAGACGCTGCCTCCGCTTTCTGTTTACTGAAGATCATTTTCAATGTTATGAATGTGCTTCCTAGAATTTTCCAGCATCCAATCAGGGCTGTTTATCAAAAGTATCCCGGTAATTCAGCATTTATAAACACTGAAGTCAAGAAACCATGAGCAGTGATTAAAAAAAGCTCATACAGTAAAAGCAATCATATAATAACTCGATGCTATGTTTGCAAAGAAGTAGACCGCATGTCAAAAGCTTTTGTCCAATGCAGTTGTCTCGCTTTTGAGAAGTTATGTTTCACCTCAAAATCTCTGATCGAGATCCTTGAAAAAAAATTTGCGAGTCTCAAAACTCGATCCTTGATTATCTAATCTCGAAACTCAATCCTTGATTCTTGAAAACATTGAGGATCATGGATAGAGTTTCGAGTCGAGACTGTCAACTTACTTTTGCACGGTACTGTAATTTAATTACCCTCTTCCCAAGACCTGGCATGCTTCTCAAGTTGAGAGATGGTCCCACTACCGCCTTATGGTCAGATAGCTATAACTAAAAGGCTGACATTGTTACTTAGCATACCAAGTTTAGGATACATAAGTGATTACCTTTTTGTTGTCCTATTTTTGGGGAGTTCTTTGGTGATCTCCTTGGCCCAGAGCCATTAACCTGGGAACCAAAATTAGGATAAAATTTAGGAAAACTAACTGAACACAAAAAGATTCTAAAACAATAAATACCCACAACTCTTACCACATTTGTTGGCCCTCCTGAATGGGAATCACTGTGAGATAAAAGGAAAATAATATTTAAATTAATAGTTTGAACATATGTGTAATATTTGCAACTGGAAAGACAATGTTTTGCCAATTTCTCCTTGAACCAGTTCTCAAAAGAATTTTTCAGTCAATACCGACTGATCATTAACTAGAAGACTTCAAAACAAAACAAAACTAAACTTCTGAAGTAAACAATCTCTGCTCATTTGCTGGTCTAGTGATAACTGAACACAATTTGAAGAAAAAGGAAGGAATTTTTTTTTTAAATCAACAAAGATTCTTTAAGAAAGTCATACAATGATTTACATGCAGCCTAACAGACCAACAGTTGAGACTACTGTAGCTAAAAGGGAAAATAAAATAATGATGTGCAATAATATGATTTGACTGCAATCTACATATGTGCTACCTCTGCACATGTAGCATGATTATTATTCCTCTTTTTAACCAATGATATTTATTGTTTATTCTTCACTATATCAACAAATACAGTAATAATGATTGACTTACCTTTGCAAAGAATTTACTCCATTTTGTTTTGCCCAGGCATTGCCATGGCCATATTGATATGCTTCTAAAGACTATAGGCGAGAAAAAAGACCTTCTATTGATCAGAAAACTAAAAATAGCCTTTATCCTTCAACATCGCTATTGTTGAGGCCAAAAAAGAGGAAAGTTGTGCTTCAATTTTAATGTATGATCGACGAATGAAGGAGAATGGGTTTCCTACCATGTTGATATCACAGAGACTGCTTTGCAACGGGTTTGTTCTTTGAAAACAGCTACAGATGCAACATAAGATTACTACGTAGTTTGTGCCATCAGCCTTCATTGCTCAATTATAGAGCGAACTAAGGCCATTTTTCCAACTAGTTTAAGCACACAGAGCAGTAAGTTTTCAGGGAATAGGTTACCAAACGATCTTAATGTGTTTAAGACATGTGTAAATTGAAGCCGAAAAGTGTGTTAATTGGGGTGATAGGCACTTTCATCTTGACAGTTTCTTTTCTGCTCAATATTTAATAGCTGCGGGATTTTTTTGCGGATAAAAGTAATAGGTTTCCTTGAATTTTCTGTCACAAGATTGTACCACCATGTACAATTGACACAATATATACCTTCCATTTACTGCATAATTTCAACTTTTTCCCACACCTTGTGAGACAAACAAACAAACAAACCGTAATAGCATCCTAATCTTCCTTTTGTTGAAGAAACAAAAGCAATACAGCTAAAGAAAAAATAGTCAACTAGTAGGTACATACCATCTTTGAACCTGAAAATAGAAAAAAAAGAGGGAACAGTAAGGTTAATTTAAAGCAGGTCTATGATTCCCTGCAAAAACAAAACATTAACAAACAAAAAAACACCATGCTATTTACCATAAATTAATTTTCAATAGGTCTACAACTATGTACAATCAGGGACAAAAGTGTTAAGACATTTCAGGAAATGGAGCACTTTCTAGAACAGAAGTCCCAATCCATGATGGAAAAAAAAACAACTTTACAACCAAGCAACCCCCCCCCCACCCCCACTTCCCTCTCGCAAAGTTGAAACATGCGACATGGACACTGTCACATGATCGCAACATTGATAAGGGGAGAGATGAGAAATAAGCCTAGAACGAAAATGTCCCTTTTCAGGGACTGTCTCAAGTAGGTTTGTCCCTGATTATAGCTTGAATATTGTTCTGGTTGGCCCACTAAAACTCTGTCATTGGCTCATACTCTTGCCTGATTTTGCCAAGTGTTGCCGAGCAGGAAAGAAATGTGGCAGGCAGCAAAATCTCCAAGTATCTAAACTTTCAGAAGATTTGTGCTTGTTGAAGATGCAAATGGTTAACCCATCGACTCCCAGGGGTTCCCCATTGATGAGTAAAATCGTTTGGCGTTAGACAGAGTAAAATACTAAGTCTGGCTGGTTTGGGCCGGTTTGGATGTCAATGGGTTAAATAGCCAACTCTGCACTGCACATCTTATTGGTCATTTATCATCTCAAACCTAATCCACACTCTGACACAGGATATCACTTTGGTTTGATATACAGTTACACCTTGTCCTAAATAAATCAAAAACAGTGTACCTCTCTAATTTTCACGCCAGTCAGAAGTGTCTCCCTACTGTCTGTTGGACAGCAACCTCTTTTTCGCCTAAGGTGAAACCAATTTAAGCTATGAAAATTATCTCTGTAACTCAAAATATGGATACTTTGAGTAAAACAATGAAATAATAATCACTGTCTATACCTTTCCTTAGAGGAAGTTTAGGCAAAAGTGTAAATAATTAAAACAGTGGAGAACATTTTACTTACCAAGACCTTTTGTAGGAGATGCATGACACTTAAAAATGAATAAACAAGTACAGTGATAGAAAATAAATATCTAAAAGCCTCTTTTCGGGTTTTTTCAACAGTTTTCTTCACACTGAAAAAGGGAACTTCTATACCTGAAATGTCTGTGGTTTTCTAAAATATAGTGACACTTTTTGATACTTATTTTATATCACTCTGCTTGTTTGAACATTTTACTAGCTTGATTAAAACCCTCTGATTTGGTCTGACAGCATAATCCCTTTTACATCCCTATGTAACTTAACTTTGGTAATTAATTAATATTTTTCCATTTTTTTGCGGAAAAAGGGTTCATGGATTTTTCTGATAAAAATATGGTATCCCTTAACCCCCTTAACCCCCGTGGGGTTCCCCATTGATGAGTAAAATCGTCTGGCGTTAGACAGAGTAAAATCTATAAGTGGCACTCTTGGGAGTGAAAGGGTTAAAACAGTGTAAACTCTGTCACATTGGCCTAGCAATCAAGTTTCCAACCCTGTTAAAGAGGGTTGGAAACTTGAAAGTGAAGGGTTATCAAGTCCTTTGAAGAACAAGATCTCTCAAGATCCTGAAAACGATCCAGTATCATAGAAAATAATCCACAAATTTACATTAAAAGTCTTGCCAAGATCTTTGACGGTCTTCAGTGAGCTTTAAGGATCCTTGGGTAAATGTTGCTAAAGTCAATCTAATGTATAGGGATCTGTGCATCTTTGGGAGGTATTCCCCTTAACGTTTTGGCAACCACAGATCGCTTTTTAAGAAAGATCTTTCTAAAGATCTTAGCAGGTTTAAAGATATTTTAAGCTCCTTGAAGATCTGAGAGATTTTCTGAAGGGAACCCTTACTCAAACATTGACCACTTATCCGTGTATCATCTATCATACACCATTCATGTGACTGGCAGAAATTAAATTATAATTTCCTTTAAATTTTATGAGACAATCACAAAGAAAAAGATGAGTTTCTAATAAATGGCATACCTGACTATTGGCTAAGAGTATGTTTCTCAACACTTAAAAGTTACTTTCAAATATCTACCTTACTGTAACTGCTTTCAGTACAAGGTACGCAAGTTTGTGATTTTTCTTACACAAGTAATACAATCCTTCGAAATACCGATACTTCTATTTATAAAATTTGTTTTTCACAAAAATATCTGGCATGAATGGTTTATCAATAGGTGAATGACAGTGTCATCGCACTTACCATTTAACCATTTAAAAATTCAAACAAAGTTATTCAACTGGGAATGAATGACAAGAATGCAAACATTACATGGAGTTTTGCCACAGGCAAATAATCTTTCAGGCTTGCAGTATTACAGTTCAACTAAAAAAATTGGAAAGGAGATAAATACTCAAACAAACAAAGATTTGTCAATTACGGAAACGGAAGGGAACTGCGTTGATTCAAAAGATTTCAAACAATCCCAATATTGTACAATCGAATTCTTCTAAATCAATATTGACGTCATGAAATATTAACTTATGCATCATTGAGCACAAGATAATGAACTTTCATTGTATTATCGGTGGAAACAAAAGCACTGAGGAATTTTTTTCCTACCAGATTTTGAATGATAAAATGAATAAATCAGTTCTAAAAATTCACGGAGCCGGAACGAATAGTCTAGAGCTCGAGAATCTAAGCGGTTGTGGAAGCGCAAGACACCGCAAATATACCGATACTGGCATAGAAATAAAATTAAACACTTATTAGAATATCTATGTTAGAATCTGTACGCGATCTGGTGAACGGCATCAATATTTGGAGAAGATACTAAACTAAGCTCTTGTAACATAAACAACACAATATAGATTAATTTAAGACGAATCAACCAAATGTTATTTTCGTCCAGTACGGGGAAATTAAGCTTGAAGGTCTTAAATTTATTCCACCGGTACCCACGCCATAGAAACAAAATAAATAACATGCAAACAAATAAGATCAAGGCAAAATGGTTCGAAACATTTCGTCACTCACCGCTACTGACTTCATGAGGAAACGGAAAGAGTTTCCCATGACTAAATGCCAATTCATAATAAGTTCGCACCGTCGAAATGATCGCGTATCGAATACCCAGCTGCGACGCCATGTTAGTTTCGAAGCACGAAGTCTCTTTGCATTTGACGCAGAGAGTGCAAAATGGGGTTTTTCAACTATTTCTCACCAAAATTTGTTTCCTTGTGCACCTTTTAAAACATCATAGAACTCAGTGGAACTATCGAAAGAGAATCCTAAGGATACTGTACACACTACGTACAGCTAGCGATCATTTTGAAATCTTAATTTTCCAGCATTCTCACATATCCCAACCTGGACACTAAACAAAAGTTTGACTGGGGTCACTGTTTTACAAAGCTCACCTTGATTAAGTGGTTCTTTAAGCTTTAGGATTATCTCAGGCAACAACAGAAGGTAAACTATCCCTGTCTTAATTGGAGGAGGCTCAACATGGCATACAATTTACATCTGGCAAATTCCACATCAGCCAACCATGTCCGAAAATTTCGCGGGACAATTAAGACAATTAAGTGGCTGACGGACGCGAAAGACTGAGCAGCTTTTAGGGCCACTGAGCCAACCTGTCAGGATTTCAGAAAATTCACGAGGTTATGTTGTCCCTTCGATGACAACATGCAATTTGATGACTAGGAAATTGACTAGGATGACTAGCATTCCTTCTTCGAGCCCGCGTAACTTTCGTCAGAGGTAGGTATCAATCGCGCGGGAAACGGGAAGACAGAAACACACGCGCTATACCACGCGGGATGTAGTGCCTTGTTGGGTGGCAAGTTAGTTGGGTTTACCATTTACAAGCAGAAACCGGTTGGTACTAGGTTTGTTCAAATGGTAAGCAAAAACTCCCGAATGGAAAATTTTGTTGGCATTGCCGTGTACCACTTACAAAATTCGTTCACGTTTACCGAGAGAGTCTGGAGAGAGGCAAAATCATGCAAATAGTAAACACGTTTTTCGTTTGGAAATTCCGTTTGGGAATTTTGCACTACCTTTCAAGAAATACCGTTTTCTCCGGAAAATTTCCGTTGGAAAGATCAAAATAGCTTGCCATTTACATTCCAATGGAAATGTCCGGATTTTTTTGGTATATGGTAAACCGTCTGGTAAACCAGAGTGAGATCTGAGTATGAGTATATTTTGAGGCCTTCCTACATGCAGTAATTTTTGAAGCGAGAAAGTATTTGAGGCCATGACATTTCATGATTGTGGGGAAGGTCTCGGTGCTTTTGTTTCTGAGTTTTCTCGTGGCTGTGTTGGTCTTCGTTAACGTCGTGCTGTACAGTAAGCTTCAATATCAAGAGAGATTCAATGGACAGGAGAAACTAATCACACCAAATATACTGGAAGTAAGGTTTATAAATTTAAGTGAAACAAACATTTTAAGAATAAAAACCATTGGAGCAACTTAAGCATGGTGAAAAATACAATGTTTTCATGAACTGCGATTATCTTTCACAAAGAATACTGTTATGAACCCGCAGTTGTTCTTATTTTAGGATTTATGCACTAGTCAATTGAAACCACGGCCTCCCCACCCACGGGATGTAGCGGGGGATGTAACATTTGTACAGTGTTACATTTTAAATTTTCCCTTGCCCATTGGGTGAAACTTGAGTGTTACAATCTCCACTGCCCTTTCCCATCTAGGAGCCAGCCAAGCAGCCAGGAGGGAATGGAAAGAAATTTTACCCAAACAAACCCTTTGTTGTTTTACCCAGTTAAGGTCAGGTGACAAATGACCTTGCCGTAGCCAGATTTGTGCATTTTTAAATACTTGTATTATGCAGGGGTTTCAATAGAAGCCGGTTAGCGGCGGTATACCGCCGCCTGCTTTGCCTCACACCGCCGGCTAGTTTGCCTTGATTTTAACCAAAAATGCTATTATAAACTTGTCAAACTGCCGCCTTCAATGGGCTATCATGGACGGCTATTTCAGAAGTTATTGAAACCCCTGTATTATGTTGTTATATATTTTAAACCAAACCTCATTCCCCTTGCTAGTTGATGCATACATTTATTGGTCAAACATTGTACTTTTATTACGTATTTATTTCTCAAACCAATTTTCTTTCCAAATCGAGATGGGGACTGAATTATTAAAATACAATATCCCAGGCACCCAACAATTTGTTTTGGTAGAAAGTCTGGAATGTTTTTCGATGCCTGGACCCATTCGCACTCTGTCAAGGCTAGCATTACAAGCCCCTTGAAAAATCCACGCTAATTTTCTGCATTCTGACCACTCACAGAATTTGTTTCTGGTAGTCCCTGGTTGAACTTCCTAGCGCACTTGTAAAATAGCCAACTGGTTTGCCTCCTGCCAGTTGGGATTCGTAACAATTGTATATGTTAAATGCTCGGAGATATTAGCTACTAGCTACTCTGAAATCCGAGGGTAAACAAAGTTGTATTATTATTATTGGCCATGTCCCCAATACTCCCCTGCTAATAATTGTCCCAGGGGGAGGGGGGTGGGGGTGGGGTTGCCATCAAGAGTCAAGGATGTTATTTTTTTCATTCTCATTCTCACCTCTCACCAGGTAAACTTCAAGTTTCTTTGAAGGCACGATTTTCCTGTGGATAGATAGAATTTATTTTTTTAATTAACTATATTTATTCCAATTAATTGTAATTTGCTTCATCAATTTTGAATGTTACAAATGATTTGAGCTTTTCAAGAAGAGAGTCAAATACAGGGGACCGCTATTACATCTAGGCCACCAAAGCCAGACAAACTTTGAAGGGGGATCTGTTGTTTTATTTGATGATCAGTTAGTGGCCATTGTAACGGATATCATCAGATGCAGGGAAAAGGCTAGAGGAGTACCTGTGACCCCTTCATATTTTCATCAATTCAGTGTTGGAGGTAGACACTCATGAAACTAATCAGAAACAACAAGGCTGGAAACTTTGATGAAACATGCAAGGCAAGGCATGTCTAATGATGTGAAAGATCACTATGGCAACTAAGCTGTGTCCCACCACAGGGCACCTGGAAACAAGGCAAAGCAATCGTCCAAAAACACATGGCAGTACACCAGTGATCTCAGGGTTCTCCTAATCAGGTGGTAACCGGTAAAATTTACCGCTTGTACTTGTTACCGCCTGCAAACGCTCAGAAGTCGCTTATCCTTTGCAGAACGTCCAACATTAACCAATTAGTTCACCGGTTTGAAAAGGTGCTATCCCTGTTGCGCTGAAAACTAGGGAGAACCCTGTGATCTTTGTTTTAACTTTACCTAAATTGCATTAAGACTCATTTAATTTGGTTATAGGATCTGCTTTCGACACAAAGAGATTTCAACAACCTCCCAGTGGATTCATCAGGGCAGTACAAAATACAGACAAACTTTTTTCTCTCCAAGATCCATCAAGAGAAAGGCCAAGAGGATGTGACATTAGTGACTCATTGTACTTCCAATCATCTTCATTATCTACTGGACCTCTCTGTCCATTGGAAAGGACCCATATCTTTGGGTATGGATGTAGACCGAAGTAGCAGCCTGTGAGCAAGCTCTCCACTAGGGTTTTACACAAAATTTATTGGGTGTGAAGCAAGCCACAACAGGATAGGGATATAAATCTAATGTGAAACCCTAGTAGGGTGATAAGTAGTGAACTTGAAATTGGATTACAAGTATGACAAAGACAAAAGGTTTTTTGCTACTCAATACCTGCACCATCAAAATAATCTAATACTTGCTCCCAAATTGAAAATGTGTACTCATCATTACACCCCCACTCTGCTTTGCCAACTGATATGCATGAGAGATACTATTAGTGCTCAAAGATAAAATTTATATCCCCAAGCAGCCATGGTCTCCAACTGCTAAAAGACACATGTTGTATAACATGAAAAAAAGATATGAAAGTTATGAAAACAGTCACGATAGTGTCAAATTGAGCCATAAAAAATTATGTTAATGTAGTAGAAAACATCTGATCATAGTCATGTTAAGATGTGCACTAGAAATGAATTATTATTATTATTATTATTATTATTATTACAGTATTATTAAAACAATTACATTACAGCATAAAAGTATCTCACAATGAAGGGGAAATATTAATATTACATGGAACTGAAGAAATTGGAAACTAATCTTAGCTTTTGTTGGTCTTGCATGTGAGGTACTGTAATTTTCAGAGCATCTGAGTCTCCATGGAAAACCAGTCTTCATTTCATTTGGTGAATACTATCATAATTTTTTATGTTAACTATAATGAAGTTAAGGTCATGAATGAGAGATCCATTTGGGCATTGATAAGGATGAATTCAGGGCTTTCTGGCAAAAGTAATAAATAACATCAAAATTCCGTGGTAAGTTAATTTTTATTCCAGTATTCTCTACTTCCTCAAATCCTATAATACACCTTATTTACCCTCCCCTCAAATTTTGCAAAATCATTGTTTGCAATTTCTCCTGGGACATGAAGATATCTTAAGAGAAATCGACAGGACAATGCTTATGCAAAAGTTGTAGGGAGGAAGGTGTATTATGGCATTTGAGAAAGTAGAGAATTCATTCATTCAAATAGTTATTATAGAATGTGTTCTAATTGTTCTTCTTCTTTTTAAGATATTTGGCTTATATCTTTCTAGCTGTTTTTGTACCTGGGTATGATGTTGCCTCGAGTTATGAATCTCTTGTTGGCTTGTATCAGTGTGATCAAAGATTCAAAGAACATGTAACAGTGCATTTAGTGTACCCACTGTCAAATCCACCAGCTGCAACTGAGTTAGTACCAGCTTTGAAACAAGCATTGGGTCGCAATAGGAACTGTGATGACTTCTTTCACAGACTGAGAAATAACCACTTGAACAAACCTAATTATGCAAATGGAAAGGTATGAAAACTGCCTAACTCACGACACATTTGTTCGGCAGTAATCTCAGATTTATTGAGTATTTTGTGAGGAACAGTGCCTTTCATACGGAATCCAGCAACATTTTTAGTGAAATTATCAAGACTGATGCCAAGTATTTTTCTTTCAGTTGGCATATCCAAACAATTTGCTGAGAAATGTTGGTCGTTCCAGTGTTTCCCCTGGTCACTATGTATTTGTGGTTGATGTGGATATGATGTGCAATGGAGATCTATATCAAAGCTTCTTGCAACTAGCACAGCGACTGAATCTTTCTGTCAATAAAAAGGGTGATACCATAGTTAAAAAGTAGTTATTGAATTCTAGAATACTATTCCCTAAGTTGAGACTTGATACTTCCAAAGGGGAAAAAATCCTTACAGATCTGTTTGCCCCTACTGTCAATTACACAATGTATCTAATTTGTCTTATTTAAGCTTGTCCTTGCATATGAAGGGTTGTGAAAAAAAAAAAACTTAAAACCTATAGCTAAAAACTATATGCTTGAGAAAAGATCTCTGCATTTATAAAGATGAAGGTTTAACACACATCAAGCATTATTTAAATCCATGGTGACTCCCTCTGTTCAGCCAATAGAGCTAACCAATTTTCAGACTCTTTGTTCAAAGACAAGCAATGACAAAAATGAATTATTAAAATTTCATTTTACAAGAGCTGTTTTGAGAATGTTACCAGGTTACTTAATTAAATAGTCATTTATTACAACAACATGAATGCTTTCTTTCAGATAAGAGAGTGTTTGTTGTGGCAACTTTTGAAAGTAAGCGAAAGCTTTCACCATCATTGACAAAACAAGAGTTGCTTGATCAGTGGAACAGAGGAAATGCTCAGCCATTTTACTATCAAGCCTGTTGGAAATGCCAAAGGCATTTAGATTATGATGCTTGGAAAAGGTAAGAATGGATGACTCATCTTGAATTTAAGGTCACTCAAACCAGTTTCAATACTTTCAAGAGACCTTGTTATTAGAAGGATTGACACTGCGACACTTTATCACGTAACAGCAATGTTATGGTACCATATAAAACATCAATTATCACTGAACAAGATGCAGTCGTTTTTGTGACAAAACAAGTTACCATGGCAACAGGAAAGCCTTGCAAAAGCACCCCATATTTTGGCTTGAGTTGCTTGTATCTGAAAAACAAACTCAGTGACCTCAATACTTTATTCCACAGAAGTGATCCGCAGGCCAAGATGAAACTCTCTGCAAAGTTAAAAAACATTCTGTGAAGCAGATTCAGAGCTACCTTAAATTTTCAAAAATTTAAAGGGGCTCTGAATCCGCCTCAGAATTTTTTTTAACTTTGCAGAAAGTTTCATTCTGACACGCTGATTACATTTCAGAAATAAAAAATGGGTGTCACTGAGTTCGTTTTTGAGATATAAGCAGCTAAAGACAAAATATGGGGTGTTTTTGCGGGGCTTTCCTGTTGGCAGCAATAATTGGTGTTTGATATGGTACCATAACATTGCTGTTAAATGATAAAGTGCTGTCGTGTCAAATGAATCCTTCTATAATCTGAACGTTTCTTTCAAGTGTTGGAACTGGTTTGAGCCACCTAAATGAGTTGAACTTTTTCCTACAGCTGTACAGTAACTGGAGTTTTCAATCATGTTCAGATTTGTGGATTTTGTAGTATATCCTGTTCATCTCGAGTTCAGTATTGTTAAGCTATTGACTCCTGGAAGTGAGACTCAAAAGATTTTACTCTGTCTAACACCAGACGATTTTACTCGTCAACTGAGGGTATTCTGGGGTTCCTGAGAAGTGGATGGGTTAATGGTTTGCCCATCTTATTGTCAAGACTTTATCCATGCATTTTTTCTTTTAGTTATCATTCTGCAAGTGAGGATTTAGAGATTGCTTATACTGTTAAGTGGAAGGATCCTTGGGAACCATTTTACTTTGCCCCAAATCATGTTCCTTTGTATGATGAAAGGTTCAAGCAGGTAACCTCAATTATTGGACAAATTAAAGCAAAATATTTGCATTTGATTCCTTGTTAGCACCTTCCAAAGACAATATTTGCTTGATGTTTTTGTCAGGTTTTTCAAGCTATAATGGGGCATTTGATCTAAAAATTGATTTTTACAAAATTAATATGTAGAGAGGTAAAATTCATTCTTCTTCAATCATTGATATTAAAAGTTGTTTTGATCTTTGTTTTTCAGTACGGTTTTAATAGAATCAGCCAAGTTTGTGAGACTCACATTGCTGGCTATGACTTTGCTGTTCTTAACAATGCTTTCCTAATTCATCATGGATTTAAAATTAAGGAGGGATTCCACTCATCAAAGGATGAAGAAAATGCGCGCAACAGGGAACTGTTCAGGACATTTAAGCAAGAACTCAAACTGAAGTACCCAGAGTCAAACAGACACTGCTAGTCAGTAAACAATCTACAGTATAAAATCTGATATTTATACATACAATTTGGTTGATTTTTTGGCTTACTTTTGTTGATAGTTCTCAGTGGGCATTTGATGCGTGTGGTGCAAATTTAGAGTTTAAAGGTCTTTTCTTTTTTTCTTTTAATCTAAAAAAAAGAAATAAAAGTTCTTGACACCTCCAAGCTTTCATTCTTTGGTATGCTAGTGAACCTTTTGATCCTGTTAGGGGCAAGGGAAAGGCTTTATTTTGTCTGCTATCATGTCAGTCAATACAACTTATGGGGGTAGAACTTTTTCTCAGGGGTCAAAGAATCTAGTGTTGGTTTTTTGGGTGGTGAAACAAGTCTTGCATCAGGAGTAATACATTCCTTGTGTTCTTGTACATGTTCAACACCATCAAGAAAGTCCAGAATATCTGGTGAATCACTGTTATGAGAAAACGTCAGAGCTTGTCCACTTTTATGTAAAAAACGCTCTTTTTGTCCAAACAGACACCTTTGAACGTTTCTTCCACGGGAAATATCTGTTTCTTTTCCACTGCCAGGACTTCTAACTGTACTGGGAAATTTATCCTGGAAGAGTAATATTTTGTTAGAAAGTTTTAATAGTGCCTCGTAGAATTTATGTGGGTGGTACTGAGTTTACGATTTATACAAGAGAAACGTGGCATTTAAGTGGAGAATTACCTAAAAGGTAAAGGTAAAAGGTAAAGTCACTTTATTTAACGTCGGTAGTTCCTTAAGCTACGAGGCTGGTGTCAATAGAAGCCAACGGTGCGCCCTTTACCCCCCTCCCTCTGTCAGTGCTCCGTTTTAAGGGGATTTAAAGCTATAGCTACACGGATCAGAGGAAAGTTGAAACAGACATTGAAGTCACCGAGGATCAAACCGGAGACCTCTTGCTCCGAAAGCCGCGCACTAGCCAACTGAGCCACGACTGCTCCTACTGATAACAACCATGAGCAACAAATAACAAGTATGAGCTCAAATATTATTGTTTCTTTGGGAAATTGCTTTTAGTGTAGTACCATGCACTGGTGGCTTAGTTGCTTGAGCATCAGGCTGTTATGCAGGAGGTTGCCAGTTCAAACCCCGGCCAGATCTGCACTCAGCAACTTAAAATAACTGGAAAAAGTGCTGCCTTTGTTAATTTCATCTGCAAATGGTTAGACTTTCAACTCTTGGATTTAAGGACTGTAAACTGTACGCCCCATCTCGCAAATATCCTCCATGTTCGTAAATTCCCCTGTGGGACATTAGAGAACCTGAAGGCTATTTGCGAAGAGTCTGGGGTGGAGTCCTCGGTGTAGTGGCTTCCCTGTTCTCTCCAGCGGAAGTGGCCGGCTTGGCATGATGTCTCCATAAGTCAAAGGGGACTTTGACTGGTGCCGGAACATGTAGATGTACAAATGTAGATGTATCATATCTTGGAACCCTCAAATAAATCTAATACATTGTATGTAACTGCAAACACTTAGCCATGTGATAATTAATCAGAAAAGTTAAGAAAATTGCCTTGAGGTGAATTGCAGTACTCTGGTGATTAATTAAATGTGCTTGATCTTTATTAACATGTGAGTGAGTGCAAAAAGGACACTGTACCAGGGTGCAAAGAAAGTCAGCATTCCAGCTTTTCCAGCTTGCCTTTGGGCATGCTACCATCTACTAGCCCGAGAGTCATTTTTACTAGTCCCAAAAAATTGTGCAAGCGATATTTATTTATTAATTAGATGTTTTATTAAATATTTATTTCTTAATTAGCCGCTTTAATTTTTATTTGAAAAGTTCAGAACCTCAATTTTCCTTTTGGATCTATTTGATGATTAGAAAAAAAAAAATGCACATAATTTAAAGGTAAATTATTCTATTTGCATTTTCTGTAAATGTCTGATTCTAAATCTGTGAAAAATAGTGAGGAAAACTAGCATTATGTGAAAGAATTGTGGATTAGCATGTTTTCATATTTTTGTTTAATACTTCAAGATTGTGCGGACTAGATGTCTGACACGAAACGTAATGCAATACTTGTTTCAACCAATTTCACTCTTTGAGATCAGCTTAAAACAATGGCTTTTGGTTTACATAAATTTACCTTGAAAGTAGATCTTACAGTAATCCCAAAATTTGAATCCCCAAAAAACATGTCACTTGCCCGTTGGGCAAGTATTAAAGTCAGAATCCACTAGCCTGATTGCAAAATCCATTAGTCCCTGGCTAGTGGACATGCCTTTCTTTGCGCACTGTGTACTTTTGGCCCTTCTTTTGTAAAGTAAAATGGTCTGTCCATTGGAAGTACCTTAACCTAGACTGTACACAAAGTTCTTTACTTCTTGTTCATTACGTTCATTACCAGTTCAAGATGATCATTCAATGGAGTACTTTCTCTTTTGCGGTTTGAGGCCCTATACAGAACGGTTTGTTCTAATCTCTCTTGCTGCTTAAAATTCTCATTTGATACACTTTTGTGAACAAGAAGTTCTGATGTACTTTCCCTATTGCTTGAAAGCAGATGATCAGATGAGCCTTCCACTACTGTTTCAATCTTCCCCTCATTACTTGAGGCAGTCATCAATGCTTTACTGCCTTCTAAGAAAAGACAATGGCAGGAGATCAATATTTCTTAGCTGGTTTAGGAACTGTGTTAGATGCAAACAAAATGAATTGAACTTTGGGTTCATAAATTTGTTTTATTCTTGTTCCATTCTTAAAGACACAAACAAGCAATGACTATTTCCTGTAAATGTATTTACCAAAATGTTGCAAAAGCAATGTTTTTCCTACCTGCAGATCTTCTTTTTAGACATCTCTTTTGAAATTCACATGCAATGCCAGCATTGCTTTCCATCCTTTGGACATGACTATTGACAGAACTTTGAAAAAAAAAAAAGAAACAGGAATCAAAAGAAAGCCATAGTTTTAATAGCAGCAGTGTCATAAAATGTATATTGAGTTCCTGCAAGCTCATGAATTTATTACTCTTACAGTACTTTACAACAAAAGAATATAAACTGATAAATTATCACCTTTGTCTGTACATTTTTCTGATTTGCCCTTGTATTTCAGCAAGATAGTCTAAATCAAAATAAATGAGCAGAAGACATTTGAAATATATTTGAATGACACTTTCTTTGTCTCCCCCATTTTAGCTATTAAAGCAGAATCATATAACAGCTAATAGCTATGTGTGTATAATACCAATGAAAGTCATTTCCTGATAACACAGCATTCAAGTCTTAGTATTGAGACGTGGCTGGTGACTCACCTCTTCCATGAAACGTTTCGGAGGGCCTCAATGTTTCTGTTAAAGTTTGTGATATCTCTTGTAATGGCGTCTGAAAGGATTTTAACATGAAGACTTTTTATCATCGCCGTTGATAACATTGCTTTCGCAGTAACAAAAGGAAAGCCTGAGAGCAGTACTCTACCAATTTAGTTTCAAATAGATGTCTTTCATAAGATCATCTTCAACCCATTTGTTACAATTTAACTTGCAAAATAAACAACTCCCACTTATTGGCTTGATAGTTCAATATTGGTAGTTCACTGCAGTGTTACTGTGGAGATCATGGGTTCAAATCCCATAGAAGTCTGAACTTTTCTGCCTTTTCATTTGTTACTGTGATTATCCAAGTCTCTTCAGGAACACAACTGCTATTATTAAAATTATGATCATTATTTCTGTGTAACATTTTTTTTCCAGAAAACAAAATTTATTTTTTGAAAAATATACCGGTAGCCAAAATGTTCTTTCAATGGTAGAGACTAAAATGTAGTTTGAACTAGATCCTAAATGAAAACCACGGACTAAAAGCAAACAAAGAAATGTCAATGGCAGGAGTTGGAAAAAAGGAAAAGGTAACAGGACTTGAACCAAGCCTAGGAACACAACCAGAGTGCAAGTCACAGAATCTTGACCCCTGTTCCTTACCCTCCCAAATATATAGAATTTAATGTAAAGATCCTCACATGTACTTCTATTGCAAGCCACTCCATCAAAAAAAGGAGTCATTGAGCTATTTTGTTGTTGTAAGAAGAAAGAATTCACATACCTTAAAGGCAAGACCTGCTTCCCTGAGGGGTGATTTTCTTCGTGGAGTACTCCTCCGAAGAGGTGTAATTTTATTTTTGTCTGGGTTGCTGTATCTTCCACTTGAGCTACAAGAACTGCAAAAACAGAAAGATTTTAAACAAATATATTATGTTAATAATCATAAATGGTTCAGCTCTGAAAATTATATTTATGTTATAGTAATTGCCATGATAACCTGGAATTTGCTTTTAAATCTTTGCTTAATAATAACCACTTCTAAAATTTCATTGCATCATTCAGTTTTATTACCTTTCAGACCTTTGACTTTTATGGCTGATTACAGGACTCTGCATTCTATGGATAAGAGAGGGTACACTATTGTAATATAATTTATTCAGATGTGAAAAGCAAGTGATCAAATATTTACTGTCATGCAAACTTACGGATAATCCATTCTTCCAGAACACTGATCAACTGGAGAATCTGGTAAACAGGATAGAAATGTTTTTCTTTTATTGCTAGCCGTGTGCTGTACTAGCTGAAATCTATCTTAGGACACTAATAGAACTGACCGGCCAGACTGGGCATTTAGAAGGACTAACTCTGCAACACCTTCAAATTAACACACTTCGAGGATGATACATGTATATACTCCTCTAGAAGAAAGCGAGGGATTATCATGCAAGTGTTACTTCAAATTGTTGCATTTTATTTGCAAATTGACGGGTCTGGCAAGCCAGTTCCGACAAGAGGAAAGGAAAGTGCCCATAGTCTCATAATTAGATAGAATTCCTTTGTACCTTGACAACTTGGCAAGCCACATGAAAGCTGAATTTTGAAGGAAGAGCAATCCAGAACTCTGGCCATATCTCTTTCAGTTCTTGTTCTAATGTCTTCAAACTTCTGGAAATGATGAATATTTGTGTAAATAATTTGAACTAGAGGAGTTTCCTACACTCCCAGCTTGGTAACCACTAACCTTCGTAAATAAATTCTTCTTTGCATTTTCTGCCAAGAAAAAAAAAGCATTCATTTGAAGAACATTTCTATTTGTTTCATAGAAAACTTAGTAGTTGGGATTAACAGTATTGTTACCTCTTGATATTGTGTCTGACCTCTTTGCCTTGTTGTAAATACCCAGACTTCTCTGTAAGTGAAAGAGAGCAAATGGGTAAAAGTTTGTTCGCACTAAATGTTATCCCAAGCAATCATAAAATTCACCACAACCATATTTCATTTTCGGTTTGCTGTTAATTTTTGGATAAATGAATTTGGCTTTTTAACTGGTCATCTTCTTCAAAACTTTATCAGAAATGAGGTATGGTTTTTTGCAGAGTCAAGGCAAAAACAGAAAGCTTATTAAAGATTATACAAAAACACAAAACTAGTCAGTTTTACACTTGGTGAGTATTCCATAACCATGGTGTTAGCATCTTGTGTTATTATATTAAGCTTTAAAAGGCCAAACGAGAGTGAGAATTGTCGAGAGTTGAAACTCTTGCTCTCATTTGGCCAAGGCTTAAGATGGCGGAGATGCCTGGACATGCATCGTATATCTCGTATATGTGGATGAAGAACCTTTGCCACACAACAAAACTAAAAAACGTTTACGTAATAGACATGAGAATCTGCATGTCACGGTACTTACTGTTATTCTGTTTGTGGAAATAATAGCAGTGCTTGAATCATTTTGTGACTGTTTTCGTCTATCGTGTTCCTGGTAAATATTTCACAGCAAAGAAACAGTTATTTTGGTACAGACCACTACAGAAAATAATCCTTCAAAACCAGCAACTGTTTTTATGTCAAACGGACATTGAAAACATACCCCTTTTTCGTGATGTTTGTGTTTAGATCTTGTACGAGTGTGATTTCTTTCACCAGTTTTGGTAGATGACCCCCTTGCATAATGAGCACTTGTCATTTGCTGGAAATGAAAAAAAGTGTCTAAATGGCCGGAAATGACAAAGGGATCTCAAATCAATAAATGACCAGTCGGTCTGCTTTGTCTGACATCCATTTCAAACGTCGTGTATATTCAGTAATTCAGTAAAAGTCTGGATACTGAGTATGAAAAAGCTCACCTTTTCCCGGGCCTTTTTGTAAGATTCTTTGCCCTTTTTGCTGGAATTTCCCTCAATTTTCTCCTGTTCTGCTGGCTTTTTGTTGTGTCTGTCGCTATGTTCTGCTTCACTTTCACTATCAGAGAGCGAAACACAGCAAAGCGACTTTCGAAAAATCTCTCCCTTGTCTTTGTCGATATCGGAAGCAGGAAAGGAAATAAAAGAGACAAAACCAAGTAATTTTCCAGCAAAAGCAATCAAAAGTCGCGTTTAAACTACACTTGTCAAGAACAAAAGGCTAATAAAAAATCTTCTCGACGCTTACCATTCCGACGCTTCATGCGCATACTGGCTCAATTACTGGCGAAATAAGCGGTGTTCGGTTAGACGAAAACAAGGCCATCATTCGGAAAATAATCAATGGGAGGAAGTCACTTGCTCAAAATTAAATTATTTCCTTTCAATGTATTTTAAACGAAGACAATGCAAATTTGGTGCTAATAACGAGTTGTTTTATCTATTCGCGCGCTTTCATTCGCGCTCTCTTGTTTTCCCGCCAAAATTCATTGTTCGTGGCGATATGGTGGCTTTTTCTGGTTGTCACGAAATCCAGCCCTACACGATCTGTAGTTAAACTGCTCCTTTTTAACTCATTAAGATGCAAACTCCCTCTTTGTCTATACTCGCTAACAGAAATAATGCACAACCTTTTTTTAAAAGTGAAGCTATGATCCTCATATTTTTGAACGGGGTTTGAACCTCCATTGTATCCGTAGTTCAAAATATGTTTTTTTCAATATCTGGTCGTTCGTAGCAAACGCGAAAAGTGGAGGGAGTACGCGCCCGTCATCTAAAAACATAAATTCGCGTTATTTTCATCACTTCGTGACTATTTCAACCTTTTTAATATGACAAGGATGTGGTAGTTCCTAAAAAATGACACTAATCGGAACGGCGCTTATTTTAGGGGAGAAATGAAACTTTATCCTCAATTGCTGACGTACTTCAAAAAACCTTAAATTTGGCTATTTCACGTTGTTGTGTTGCTGACGACGGCAAAGAAATGGACAAAAGGGTGAAAAACGCACGTGCAGGGCGCGCAAAGCTATTGTTTTTGCCCACTAAATATGCTGATTTGTGACGTTCTCGTTTCCGTCGCCTGGTGGAAACGAGGGACACTTTTCATGTAACAAAAATTCATGTTTGAAATTACGGAGAGTTTATGAGTCCAAAGGATTGGGGCCTTCAGTTTGAAAAATCTGACCAAAGCCATAGTTAGACATGCGAACTTGTTGTGAGCATTAGACAGTTAGGGAGTTTAAGATCTGCGACGCGTCGGTAACGAAAACGTCATTTTAAATTGCAAGTTCAGGTTTATTAATCTTTTTCGTCGTTATGTCGGCTTGTCTAACTTCTAAAAACTATTGCAACTCTCCAGGAACTGAATTAGGAGGTGCAGTATTGAAAATACGACAGAAAATTAAAATTCGCTGCCTTTTGTTCACGTTCTCCGTGAAAGATTTGCCGAAATCGTGAAAGAAATGTACAAAAATGAAAAATGCACGTGCACAGCGTGCAAAGCTATTGTTTTTGCTCATTAAATATGCAAAATTTGTGACGTTTTCGTTGCCGTCGCATCATAGATCTTAAACTCCCAAATAGGTGAAACAAACTTGGTCAAAGTGGATGACTTTCGAAGGTCCGAAATATTCCGGTCGGCCCGTTCCATTTCACCTTCAACAACAAGTTCCAAAAACCTCTTCCCTGTTCCCATCACCATTTTTTTTTGCTGTAGCATTGCTACACTGGCTAGGCTTCAACAAACCGAGACATTGGATTTGGGGAGGGGAGAAGCTGCCGGATAGATCCAGCCCAGTGCTTGGAGATAAACATGTCACCCAGTTTGACACCCCACCCACAGTTCTGCACCAGGCACTTTTCTATTGCCAGCAAAATGGAGACAAGCCAGCAATGTCTGTCAAATCAGATTTTCCTTATTCCACATGCACCTCTCTTTTCCCTTCATAATTTTTATCTCCCAAAGAAATTAAAGAATCATGACCACTTGCAAGAATAGATAAAATTTATTTACAATTTGATTCCTCTGATTTATATTCATTTTATACTTAAGAACTAGTATTAATTTCAATTGTTGGCTATCTTCTCTTGATGATATACCAGGCCACAAAGAAAACAAATAGACAAAACAAAAATAAATAAAGCATGACCCTGTGGTGTCCTTTTTTGGTCAATGCTGTCAACCGTCCCATCGTGGATGACAAAAGTGAGCCACCAGCGTCAAAATCTGTGTCCTGAAATACACCAGAATCAAGTTAAATTTTCATGTTATGAAGCTGCATACTGAAGCCATTAAGAAACGGTCCAGATGAGAACGATAGCAACAACGGCAACGAACATGTTGGAATTCAATTGGTGTGCAAAAAGGTGATAACTTTTCTATTGTCTGTACTTACTTCTGATTGGCTTAAACAGCAAAAGTTAACAAAACTTCATAAAAGCAGTATTATATTCATCCTTACTTTCCAACCATCTTCCACCTTTCATCTGGAGTCAGTTTAAATGAATTCCACAGAAATCGTATGTGGGGAACATGTAAAATTGTAAACGTTTCTTGGCTTTTGTTTTCAACTCTTGTGATTGGTCAAAATCTTTTAACACAAAAAAAATACCCTTTCAAAGTGGGCTGTAAATGAATTTTATTGTGTTTTAACGGCTTTCCTGTAGGTTTATGCATTCTCTGTGTAAAAATGATAACATTCCTATGTGGGGAAAGCCCCGTTGCCGTATAACAAAGGAAATTGCTATCCACCTTACACGGATCATTACTTAATTGTACAGATATAAAATAAAATGAAAGTGGAACATTATCACCTGATCAATCATTTACTTGCGATGATATGGGGCTACATTAGCGTTTCCTTACAAAGAAACGGCAATTTATTTTTGTGAAACTAGAAACAAAGTTATGTTACTTACAAAGCGTGGGCAAGGAAAAAAAGCATTGTTCATCTACACTTTGTGGCATAACGTTATCTCTAAAAAATGAACATTCCCTGGAGATTGTTAGGTAATGCATTAAATTTTAATGTTACAGTAATACGTCAATGGCATCGCTTTCTGGTTTGAAAGCAGTTCTCCTGGAAAGTGCTGAACAAGTAAAAGTCTCTCAAAACTCTCAATCATAGAGATTGTGCTCATTCGTGATGGCTATAAAAAGGTCACTGATTGCATTTAATAAAATCAAGGCCCTGATCATCACCTGTAAATATTTCCTTGTTTCAATAATATTGGCAGTCTTTTTAATTTATTAATGGGCATTAACCCATTGACCCCTGGGAGTGAGACTTGTCGATGGGGGGTGGGTCAGAAATCAATGGGTTAATAATAATAATAATATTGTTATTATTATTAACCCATTGATTTTTGAACCAATAATAATAAGATTATTATTATTATTATTATTATTATTATTATTATTATTATTATTATTATTGGTAGGTATTTCACAAAAGTACTCACCATTTCACCGAGCATTTTATTCTGATATCTGACTTCTTGTCCAATGTCTATTGTTAGCTATGAAAAAGGCAATGGATAGATTGTGAGTGCATAAAGATTTTTCTATGGCCAGTATTATGGGAGTCGTCAAACTATTTCCAGGGAGGGCAAATACCCATTTTAAATTTCGGAGAGGCCAGGGTATGCCCATGGGTCTCAGAAACCCTAAACTAGATCACACACAGCCATGTTATACAATAATATTCTTGCCTAAGCATCAAAAACACGCACCCTATCGCCACTGCCATTTACAATATATAGGTGAAACACAGAGATGTCTCAAAGACAGATTCAACAGTCACACATGACTAGCTGATTTTCCTTTTTCTAAATGGGAAGCAGGGTCGACGCAGTGGTGTGAGCACTCGCCTCCCACCATTGAGGCCCAGCTGAGGTTCGATTCCTGGACACCATAAATGGGTTGAGTTTGTGTTGGTTCTCCAGTTTTCCTCCCTCAGCAAAAACCAGCATACAGTTGATTTCAGCTGGCTATAAGCTGTGCTCCAAGATCACACATGGACCGTATAGCAGCTGCCAGAGGTGCCCTAGTATGCATTCAGTTAGACCTTTTTGAGCTGGATTGTTGAAGTACTTTGTAATGAATGGCTAGCGAGACAGTTATTATTAATTACAAATACCAGCAAAATACCAATTTAACGAACACGATACCCTGTTCTAGACCAAACCTCTCTGATTTCTGATACCCAATATGCTGGGCCAATTCCTTGAGAGTAATAACTTTTGAGCAACACAAAAGTCATTATGAAAATCCCTTCTCCCTAGAATTAGTTCTAATTCTTGAAGTTAATCAAATGCGACATAACTTCGTGGTGTTACACAATATGTGCACCTCTCCACTATTTTATTTCATCAAGCCAATCAGAAAGACCTTCCATGTTCACGAGCCAGATACTGGAGACAAACTGCCGAAAAATCTAAAAATTATCCCCCACGTTTATAATAATGTCCTGTATATATATATGATAGTATGCTGGCAATAATTAACAATTGGACCCGTTGCCCGCAAGGGCTACGGGTCAATAGCCCATGAGGCGAAGCCAATTCGGCTTCGCCTCATGGGCTATTGACCCGTAGCCCTTGCGGGCTACGGGTCTCATTGTTAAATAGCGTAGCGACTTTGTAATTTGTAAATGTCCATATTTTTTTTTCTTCTCCTGAGATGACCGAACCTTAATACAAAATATTCTAGGCATTACCGATTTTAATGCTTGCACTTTACTGGATAGATGATCAACCATTCTTTCGTTTTCTTCTTCCAACATATTATGATCTGTTCGTTGGGCCATGTTGCCTTGGCCTTGAAAATCGGAAGCTGAAATCAAAAACAAACATCAGCAATTTTCCGCTCAACGATGTATAAGAATTACCATTTTTAAAATCCAGAGTCGTCATAGCATTTTTACGTTACCGTGAGCTCGTCTCATAGCGATAAAAACAGTGGAAGGTGGTTAAAAAAATTCGAAATTTCTTGATGTGTTTTCAGAGACGTGTCCCAGAAAAAATTCAAGTTTGTGTTCAAGTACATGACGTGTCAAACAAGTTTCGAAAGAGCCGCTGACAACCAAACACGTGAAAGTAAAGTCAAAACAATTCGTTCACGAGTTTTTCTTCAACGATATCGACTTTTTGAGATGTCATTGATCTCATTATTCCCAACAGGTAAGAAGAGCGATAGTTCAATTTCCTGTCTCCGTTTCAGCAGACAGGTAGCTCCCGCGTACCAACATAAAGAGACAAACATTTATTCTTCTCGACTGTAATCGTAAACTAGCAGACGGAAACATCGAAATGTTCTTTGCTTAATCAGCCGAGAATTTCATCTTTCCTCATACGGTAGTAAAAAGGTTTAGAACCGTCGTATTTTATGAGTAAATTTTGTTGAGGATGAAACATTGGGCCTTACCATTAATAACAATAAAAGCAACATTACACACGCTAACACCAACCCGGTGTGGCCAACACCACGCATGCGCACAACCATTTCACCCGGTCAATTAGCGGCCATGGACAGCTGTTTTGGCCTTTTGGGCCTCATCAGCATGGCGTAGCTAACATACCACCCAGGTGTTTTTAGGCACCCCTTTAAGTGGCAGCTTCACATGCCATACATGTGGTAAGATGGGTTGGAAACAGTAAAACTGTTCTCCCACGGCAAGCGTGTGGGAAGGTAGATCACATTTATTAAATCTTAGTCACAACCAAGATGCAGATGCATTGCGGTTCATTTTGCCCACAACTCATTTGGAGGGTCTGTCAGAGAGGCCAGTACAGTACAAGGGTTCCATTGAACCACAGGTAGCCCAAGCTCAGTATACTATTTATAGCCTTTGTATGGGAAAAGTAACTTTGAGCTTATAAATGCTAAAATAAGCTGTAAATGTAGAAATAAACTTCACTTACCTCTACGTATAGTTGTCCTCGTCTTTTCTGTGCAATCGGAGGGCAAATTTGTGTCCGTTTTAGACGGGTTTGTTGCTTTCAAATTTTTACAATGCCGTTAGTTGTCATTTCCCCTCATAAAGAGAAGAAAGGCTGGTGACTCGCAGCGACCTCGTCCCACAAATTGCTCTCGCATCATAAAGCAATGGTCCGAATCGCCATTAAAACATCACAGCCTTAAGGCCAGATAAATTTCCTATCACATCAGCTCAACTCCGGGACCAAATTCCAAATAATGTTCAACTTTCTATAATCTTTCCATGCGTTCAGCTAGATGTGTGGCTATGGCCGTTATAGCTTGATGGCGATCGTATTACATTCTGTACTCTCATTGGAGAATTTGAAACACTTGGCCAATGAGAGTGCAGAATGTAATACGATTGTCATCAAGCTATAACGGCCGTAGCCACACATCTAGCTGAACGCATGGGAAGATTGTAGAAAGTTGAACATTATTTGGAATTTATCTGCCAAAAATTGCTGTGTGGTCCCGGAGTTGAGCTGATGTGATAGGAAATTTATCTGGCCTCAAGGCTGTGGTGTTTTTATGGCGATTTGGACCGTTGCTTTGTGATACGAGAGCAATTTGTGGGACGAGGTCGCCGCAAGTCACCAGCCTTTCTTCTCTTTATGAGGGGAAATGACAACTAACGACATCGTAAAAATTCGAAAGCCACAAACTTGTCTATAACGGACTGAAATTTGTCTTCCGATTGCACAGAAAAGACGAGGACAACTGTACCTAGAGGTACCGGTAAGTGAAGTTTATTTCTACATTTACAACTTACAGTATTTTAGCATTTATAAGCTCAAAGTTAATTTTCCCATACAAAGGCTATAAATAGTATACTGAGCTTGGGCTGCGTGTGATTGAACTGGAAAGAATCTGCCTCTTAGTTTTGACTAAGATTTTAACTCGGAAATGAAACAATAAAATACAAGATTTAGAAGTTTCTTTTTATTTGTGATCTGTGACCTGTGACCTGTCACCGGCTTTTGTACCTGCCGTTCTGGAGCAGTAGAGAAGGAAGCACTTCTCTTTGGGTTTTCTCTGTCCTTGTGTGGGCCCAATTCCATTAGTAGGGCCCAATTCCATTAGTAGGGCTAACACTTACATGGGTAGAAAACTAGCACTTCACATTACCCCTCCAATAGTTAATTCTGTTGAAATATAAGTGCTATACGGCCAACGTTTGCAAAAAACGTAACCCTTCCTTGTAATAGGAAATGTAAATCTTAGTTCTATTCTATTCCAGACTCATTGTTTTTACTGTTACTGGAAAACTTCATTCTATTAGCAGGTCTCCTACACAAACATTTATTTTCTTTCCATCCCAGTGACTAAATTTTTCAAGTAATAACATTGATCAGCATCACATCAAAGCAAACTCTTTTCTGAACTTTTGGCAATTTTCTTTTCTTTTAATTTGTTGTTATTTTGTATTTCAGTGATAAATTGGTTAATTACTGTAACCTTGTAAATAGGCCAAGAAGTAAAATAAAGTTATAAATTATTTTTGCATCAATAATTTTATTACCCTCTGTCAGGCTATTTTTCTGTCTTTTAGAGACTGCATGAAAATCTTCCTCAACATGAGCACATATCTTGTAGATTGCAGAGCTTACTAATGGGTCACTGCCCCATCTGCAGCTGAGATAAACGCCTTACTTGTTAAAACCCTTTTTTTGTATAATTCTTATTAATAGCTTTGAAGGAACTTCATATTACTGGATGCTTAAGAACTTCTGTCCGTCGTGCCAGCAGAGCACAAGCTGCTCTTTGTAGTATTTTAGATGCCCAAATAAGGGATATCAAGCAGGCTGGAACATGGAAGGATGAAAGAGTGATAAATACCAGACAATCTTCAGAGATTGGAGTACAGGGAAGAAGTGATAAACTCCTCAACTTTTGTGCAAACAACTATCTTGGACTTTCTGTGAGTTGCATTCATGACTTGTACATGTACATTGTAGTAAATGCACCTACAATCATGGACATTTCAAATGGAAATTGAAGACCACCCCTCCCCCCCCCCCCACCCCCCCAATTTCAATGACGAAAAAATGGCAGGCTTCAAATGGCACACAGATTCATCATTGATATTGGGGGGAGGGGGTCTTAATTATTCATTTTTATTTTGTCCAAGATTGTAGCGTATGAGCTTCAGTAAATAATTGAATTCTTCAGATGCCCTTTCCCATTTTTGCAAACACAAACCAATACCCCAGATGAGGCAAAAGAAAATCTAAAAAAGGCAAGGCACTTGAGTTTAAAAATAATTATTTAATATGTATAGAGACTATTTTACATTCTAGTGTCTCTGTTTCTGTCAAGTATTTGTAAGGGTAAGGGAGAGTTCAGTGCAAACTACAGCCCCCAACAAATTCCTTGAGACAACTAACAAGAATTACAGAGATTTTAAAGGTTTTGTTTTCCTGTAATTTTCTCAGTAAATCTTGTGAGTCAACATTGGGTGCGTGGGTGCATGGGGAGGGGAGGCGCGAAATGCCATGCCCCAAGAATATTTAGGGTTAGGGTGATGTCCCCTTTAACCCATTGACTTCCGGAAGTGAGGCTTAATCGATTTAATTCTTGAATGTCTAATTCCAGACTATTTTACTTATCAATGGAGGGGGGGGGAGGGGTGGGTTAGGAGTCAGTTGGTTAACCCTTTTGCTCCTAAGGGGCCCCAATTGAGGAGGGAAATTGTCAGGCATCAGATGAAGTAAAATATATTAATTGGTGCCTGTTTTTTAATAGAGAAGGTTCAGAGGTGATATACTTTTTGACTAAAGCTAAATGTTGCTAACTCTTTTGCTCTCTAAGGTCTTCCCCATTATATGGACACGTAGAATCATTGGCTTGATTACTAATAATAATTTAAAAAGTAAACAGTGTTATTTTTCTTGCTCCTTGTGCAGTCACACCCAGAAGTTATTAAAGCAGCTAAAGATGCCTTGGACAAGTATGGAAATGGTCTAAGCTCAGTTAGGTTTATTTGTGGAACTCAGGTAAAACAGCAGACTGTGATTTGGGATTTGTTTTAAGTTCAAAGTGGAAGATATTTGGTTATTGTCTCAGATTATAACTTAAAGGCAAATTAAAGAATCAGCGACAGCCATTTGTACACTGTATATGAAACACTGAGTGGTCAAACAAATGTTTGGCTGGGGTGTAAACCAATGCCCACCAAGGAGGAAGACTGGAAAACCATATGGTGCTCTGAGGAAGTGGATTTAGTATGTTAAATTTTGCTGACTAAGTGTCATAATTATATAAACTTTGGCATTGATTATTGAGACATTGATGTGAAACATTTTTTACAGGATATCCACAAGGAACTAGAGGAGAAGATATCAAAATTTCATGAGCGAGAGGATTCAATCTTATATGCCTGTTGTTTTGATGCAAATACTGGTTTGTTTGAGGCTCTTCTAGGACCAGATGATGCTGTCCTAAGCGATGAATTAAATCATGCCTCAATAATCGATGGAATACGGCTCTGCAAGGCCAAGAAATTCAAGTACAAGAATAAGGACATGACAGGTATAACTTTGGGTGAAACTGTCATTTTAGTCCCTGAAAGGATGAGTTATCCCTTCTGACATTTCTTCCCCAGATTGGAGAAGTTTCATTTGGGTTCTGATCTTCTTTATACCCCCCGGTAATTCAAGAAAAATAATAATGAGACCCATTAGTTAGGAAAATGTAATAGTTTGGTATGCCACCCATTTCTACTAAGCCTGCATGTTGTCTTAGTGGGGTTGCTATCAGTTTGTAAATGGCTAGCCTGCACTGGCGGTTCACGAGAGATCTCAAAGCTGCGAGAAGGCTTCATTCCCCCACCCCAGCCTTCTCACGGCTTTGCCATTTAAGATCCTTCACCTTCTTCAGCAACAGGACCACCAGCAATGCTGAGGCCAGTAAATGGCCAAAAAATGAGAGCATTTTACCACTCCAATCCTGGAAGTCACAAATTATGCAACCTTCCATGGTTGTTGGTTTTTGCAAGTTTTTGTTGAAATGTCCCCTTATGTGTCTCCTCTTTGATCTGTTAAAAGGATCAAATTTCTGAATTAACTTGTGTCACTATTTAATACTGTACAATATTGTTAGACCTTGAAGAGAAACTTAAAGAAGCGGAGGGTGCACGTCTGAAGTTAATTGTTACTGATGGTGTTTTTAGCATGGATGGCAAGGTTGCACCTTTAAAGTAAGAACACACACTGCTTATTTTACAACATGTAGCTATACCCAGCGTAAGAAAAGAGGGAAGAAATAATCTTTTGGATTGAACTGGGTGGCTCAGAAATAAAAACAACCCAAGTGACTTTTCACTGCAGGTTTTTTCATGTTGCAAAGTTTAGACAAAATGTAATAGTGGAAAAGGAATGGAATGACTTTATGACTCCTGAACTGTCCACCATTGTGAGTAAAATCGTCTGGCGTTAGACTACACAGTAAAAATCTATTAGTCTCAGTCCCAGAGGTCAATGGGTTAAGTATCAAAGAAATAAAATAAATAATCTGGGGAAAAGAATGCATGAAAACAAAGGGAAAAATTCCCCTTTCTTCTTCTTATCCGATTACAGCTCAAAATCACTCCATAATGTTGGGGCAATTGACCCTATAGGTTTGGTTGCATTATTCCGAAATGACTGAAGAACCAAGAAGTTTTTTTCCTGGAGTCCAGTAATGCTATAATGCCCAATTTGATGATGAGGTTACATGTGTAATACTGTTAATATTATTATTTTAGCAAAGGTTGATTTTCACCAGTAAAAGGAAACGTTATGTTTTTCAGTGAGATATGTGACTTAGCAGACAAATATGGTGCTCTAACATTTATAGATGAGTGTCATGCCACTGGATTTTTAGGAGCAACTGGAAGGTAACAAAAAGACATAATAATATTATTAAGCTATTTATATAAACTATGACCTGTTAAAATTTATGAACTGTAAGGAAACTACTGGAAGGCATAGTTGTAGTTTCTCACAGCAACCATTTTCTTAAAACCTATCAGTTTGTGAAATACCAGAAGATTGAAAGGAAAAAATCTGAAATAACTATGTCTTATATTCTCTAGGGGAACAGAAGATTATTTAAACTGCAAAGGTCGCGTTGATATTATAAACTCTACCCTTGGAAAGGCTTTGGGAGGAGCAGCAGGTAATGACATGCTGAAAACTTAAAAGTTCTTTTTTCCTATTTTGCAGTGGATGTTAGTGCATTCTTAAGGTTAATTCTTTAAAAGTCCACCAATAGGCCATTTCTCACACACCGCTGGGAGCCATGCCAATTCAGCCGAACCACACAGCCTGACCTTTATTTACATAAGAACATAATTATTGTCATGTACAATGACACAAAAAAGTGGCTAGAGAATAAGTTCACCTCAACTTGACACATTCTACAAGTACTCCACGGATGGGTGGGTGGGGCATGTCAGGCAATGGCGGATCGCAAAACAAAAACTGAAACCTACATAATAAGCCACGTGACCTGAAACCCCTCTGCACACCTATACCCAGACTCCCAGCTGTGTGTGAGAAAAACGTTTTCCGCTTCTTTTGTTCCTCAGCCAGCGGAAAACCGCACTTCTGAGTTGCTGTTTGTCGCTGGTTCAAAACAAGTCTTTGTGCTAAACCATTTTGATCTGCGTGAAAATACACCACTCATTTCCATTTGAATGGGTGTGCACCAGGACTCGGTTTGAAATGGCAATTCGGAAATGCCTCCATTCCCTTTTCTTCCCACTCATCCAGTCGGTGTGGTGGGTTTTCAAGCCATAATATTATATTCTGAGGGAATGGCTTTGTGGCCAAAGTGGACACCTCTGAATCTTCTGTTTAAGGCAAGGCAACATTTGACAAAATGGCAGAAACAAATGATAGCATAATTAGCAATTAATGAATTTGGCTTTTGTAGGATATGAAGAATTCTGCTGATCAAGGAGGGTGGCCACCAAGTCCAAAGACTGAGGTGGATAACACCCTCCAAGATCTGCAGAATTTTTCATATCCTACAAAAGCCAAATTATTCAATAATTGCCTTAATTATTATTATTTATTCAAATTATTTAAAACTTTTGTAAAACTGCTGATAACTACACTGCAGTTGTAGGATTTCTGATATTTTTCTCCTTGAGGTAAGACTCAAAAATTAAGCAATGTTGTTTCGTCAACTTTTTGGTATTGTCCCTGTCTTTATCATTAAGTAACTGGATAATATTTTCTTCGCTCAAACTTGTCAACCTACTCACAGCCATTTTGCTCTTTGTTTTTCTGCTCACCAAAAATAACACAACCTCATCCCCAGGTTTTCTCGGTCAACGGTTCAATAATCTGCTGAAGGCTGCACTTTTAATGCCATTGGTTCAATACGACAAAATTCTTTCCAATTTGATCAACAGCAGCTGGTTATGGTAAATTACACATGTGGTCTTAACCAATCAGAAACAGGGAAATAGTCTGAATGAATAAATTATTATAATTAGCATAATTATTGTGACACAGTAGCATAATAATTATGTATAATAATTTAGCATATTATTATGCTAGTGTAATACTATTATGTTATCACATTCATTATGCTATCATAAGAATACTCATTATTCTTTTCGAATTGGAAAGTTTGTGACAAGACTGTAATATTATTTTATAATCATGTTATGACAATTATTGACTCTCTACACTTTGTCTTCCACACATTGAAAAATTGGATATCTTGACTTGTTTTCTGAACTTCATCATGCTGTACGCTAAAAGATAAAAATAGTATTTTCATGATTGCACTGTATGTTTTTGCAGGTGGTTACACCACAGGACCCAAGCAGCTGATCCAGATGCTGCGTCAGAAGTCTCGTCCCTATCTGTTTTCCAACACACTGCCTCCTCCTGTTGTAGGTGGGGCAAGTAAGGTGAGAGATCTTTTAATCTTTATGCAAGTCGAATCTCGGTACATTTCCACAATTTTTCAGAGGGGTGCACGCACATGCCTCTTGATGCCCCTTGAGTCAGTATCCTGTGGGCAGTGGCTGAACTTAGCCTACTCCCCAAGAAGTGTTTAGGGAGGCTTAGGGTAAGACCCTGGACTGTGATATAATGTAGCAAATACTGCAGCTACGTAAATAATGACTTACATTTTACCAAAAATTTATGCCACCATTGTTGTGTTCAATATTAGGAGAACACAATTTGCAATCTTGGGTATATATCCTGTGCATAGGGTAAGCTTTAGCAACTTTTCGTTCTTGTTTTCGCCATCTTGAATTACATCATACGTGCATTGGTGCATCAATTATGCGCAAATGATGATTGCGCACCTCATGATTGCACTTTGTTTCCATTAAGCAACTGTCAAACGCCTGTCGGAAATCCAAGACTATAATTATTATGCATATATACTACTAGTTTATCATGTTCACACATTTTACAGGTAAAGGAAAATCTATCTTGCCCCCCAGGTAGAATAATATTGATCTCAACATTTCTTTGTGATCATAGGACCAGGCTATATCAGTCATCTTTTCAGAGAGGTTGTGAATTGGGGCAAATTCAAACATTTTTTTGCTTAGAGTTTGATTGGAATGGTTTATTGCTTTTATGTACCATGGTAGGCCGATTTTCCTGCAAAACACCTGCCGAGTAGTGGGTAGATTTGTGAGAATATCTTGGTAAAATATTATTATCATCATGTTTTGGCATTTTAATTTACAAGGTGTTTGATCTGTTAATGAATGGCTCAGAGTTGATTGAACAAGTAACCAAGAACACCAACCTATTCAGAATGCGAATGACAGCAGCAGGATTTACCATTATAGTAAGTACACTGTGCATGTGTCTTTGTGCTTATTATTATTTTATAATTTTGTAAACTTAGTCTTTAATTAATGATTGTTTGATTAATATCAATTAAAACTAAAATTAATAATAAAGTAATCATTATCGTGGATCGATGCTCCATTAGTAATAAGGTACAGAGGAGGCAGTTTCACAATAACTTGAACACTGGAATCCATTGAATAATAATTTTGTAATAAAAAGTATACACGACATCACAAATTTCTAAGAGTATCAATTATATAGCTACTGAATGATTTGTAGTCTTTGTTAAGTTTCACTGCCAGGAGTCACTGGGTTAATGGAGGGGACATAGTTTTTGATTGGTCAACCCATTCGAAAAAACTCCTCAGGTACATGTACCACGGGATGCCGTCAGTAGACAAGTAAAATCATCTGGCATTGGGCAAAGTAAAATCTGTTGAATCTCTCCCAGGGTAAAAAGTTAGCAGGCATTTCCTTACATTTGCTGGGATAATTTCAGCTGCATGTTATTTGTTGTAGCATAATGGTTGATCTCATCAGCTAAGTGCTGCATCATTGAAGGTGAATTGCATGCAACGATCTTGAGCATGGTGAGATGTCAACAAATTTGGCCCTAAGGAGGTGGTCAAGTTTGGTCCCCTGCAGAATTCCCACATTTCAATACACATTTGGTGGATGAAGACGATGCTATTTTAAAATTCTGGGACCTGCCTTGGAAAAATGATGCCACCCATCTAATCAGACAAGTTGGCAGATTAATGTCCTCAAGTGTCCAGAAATTTTCGGTACCATCTTTGCTGTCCCCAACATGCAAACAAGTTCAGTGTCCTAAGACATCCATTACATTGTTGGGAATTGCTACCAATTTGTAATCATGATTGATTTAGCACACTCTCCAATTCGATAGATGGTGTTTCTCTTGAATACAGGATCTCTTCCCTCATTCAATCTCTCTCTCTCTTAAGTCTTCCAGGACGTTCCTCTATTGTTCTTTTTGTTCCATTTAAAGGTTGTAAATTGCAATCTAGCATGTTTACAAATCATTTAATCTAATTACTAACACCATTTCTGACAACAGGCCCAGCCACTTTTCCAAATCCACAAGAAATTGTCCCCAATGCAGTTGCAACGACAACAAATGACATGACCTGTATTGATTATTAATTTTATTCCTGATGGGCTTTTTGGTGCATAATTTTCCCATTTCAGGGAGATAACCACCCCATAACCCCAGTCATGTTAGGAGATGCGCGTCTTGCAGTAGAGTTTGCCGATGAAATGTTAGGTGAGTGACTTTGCACCTGTAGGGATCGCACTCAAGTTGTATTAAAATATTGATAGAGCAAAGATATCATGGGTTAATTATTTGCATTGTGCATATATATTTAAGAGGTCAGCATTCCAAAGAGGACGCTAGAGTACTAACTTATTTAATCATCTCAGGATCCTTTAAATGGGCAGCCCATCCACTTGTATGTCCTTTTGTGTGCTTTTCAGCCTTGACATCTTGATGCCCAAATTAAGAACACACAGGAAGGTTTTTAAATATATGTCTTATTCTTCCCCTCAAAAGAATTGTTGGAAGATAATTCTTCCAGAAGTTTGAATGTAGGAGCTGAGCTAACTAAACACAAAAGAATGCAAAAATGTTAGCATTTGTCCTCGTCTTCAAGAATGACTTGGTTCAGTTAGTTACATCAAAAATCATATTGCATAAAACGTTTACATTTTACACACTTTTATTCTTTACAGACCGTGGAATATATGTCATTGGTTTTACCTTCCCTGTTGTACCAAAAGGTATGTTTTTCAAAGGAGATGAGCAAAAATTACAGAAAATAATAATTGTGCAACTGATTTGTAATGAACCTGAGCCACATCTGTGAACAAGGCTTTCATGAAGACTGAAAAACTACATGTATGAGTTTACTGTGCAAATCCGAAAACACTAGAAATATTTATGAAATGTTGTAGTGTTTCAAGTAAAATGTCAATCACTCGGAGAAAAATAAACTGCAACCAGTAACGGTAATTTAAGTTTGTGGTATCATGTCGCTTCTGATTGGTTGCTACACAATGGGAAATGTCAAAAATCAAATCAAAGTGTTCACAGTTTTCAGATTCGCACAGTAATTGTCACACAACCTATACATCCACGGATGCAATCTTCTTGGTGTTCACATGGCAAGGTGACACTAGCAGTTCCACTCAAGCAACATTTTAGCAACGATCTTTTTAATAATATTATTGCGTTTGTGTTGGGTGGGTAAAGTGAGTGACAGCAGTAAACGTTTTATTTTCAAATAACTTTCAGATTATGAGCGTTAGAACCTAAAACACTCCTTGAAGTCAGGATGAAAAATTCATAGGCAGGAAAAAAAGAAAACCAGAACTTTTTCTGTTCACACGATTAAAGGCATTTTATTAACTGGCATTAGGTCAGGTTTGAGGGGAAAATATTTGTCTCTAAGCAATTAAGGGTGGACCCATACTCTCACTCAATCAATAACTGAATATTATTATTATTTTGACTATTTTGACAAAAATTAATTTATATTTCAGAAGGGTGAAAGCTGACAGAACAGCAATGTTTCAGTCACGTGAATACCCTTTAAAATCATGATACCAAAAATGTTACCCTAAATTAAAGTGTGCTGTATCTAAATTTTTTAAATTCAAACTTTGATGAAGACTATTAAGCAACCCGCACAGCTGCACATCAATTTTGCATTGAGATGAATATTATTTTTCTTTGGGAGTGACTCTCAAGACCCAACTAAGACATGTAAAAAGATTAATGCTCTACATTTGGGTGTCCTCATGATGCCAGTAGCATGCAGGATACAATTTCCATGTAAGATCTGCATGGGAATCAAAATGGCTTGCAATTGTAAATTCTTATGAAAAATTTAAATCACCCGAGCAAGCTAAATTATTGTAACAATTAAGTCACTCCTATTTTCTCCATGAAATCTACTCATTATATTATAACGAGTTCACATTGAAGTGCAAAGTACAAAACATGGCTTTTATTGGTCATGACAGCTTTGAACTTGTCAGCCGAATATTACTTTTACTCACAATAATTATGATTCTAATAATTTGCAGGAAAGGCAAGGATACGTGTCCAAATTTCTGCAGCTCACAGTACAGAAGAGATTGAACAATGTGTAGAAGCTTTTGTTGAAGTTGGGAAAAAGAAAAGAGTCATATAATTCATTAAAAGCCTGTCTCGGCAAGGATAGGAAATTACGAAAGCGTTCTTTTCTTTGTGCAAGATCAAATTTACAGGAATCAAAGCATATAATTTATCTTTATTTTTAGGGTGACACAATAGTATTGGCACTTTTTTGTCACCTTGGATTAAATTAATAAACTGCAGTACAGCATTTGTAAGTTAGATTTGTAGGAACCATTATTTAACTTAATTTGGAGCAAAAAAAAACACAAGTATTTTAGACGGTGTAGGTAGAATCATACTGGATTGAAGGTAAGGCCAGATTCTGGATACTGTTTTGGATGGAATTGTTAGAATCAGGGCTAGCACTAGAGGATTTTCTCCAACAAAATAAACAATTTGGCTGAGAAAACAAGATTTTTGAAGGAGTCTGTGAGATTTGCTCAACTTGTGCTCTCGTCATCCTAAAACTGGTTCACAATTTAAAAAAAAAATTCTTATTGACAAAAATAAAATATGGCAAACCATCTTTGTTATTGTCTCAACAGGAAAGTACATTGTATTGTATTTTATTAAATTAATTTTTAACCAAGGACCCCTAAAGGAAATTTTTTTAAGGTGGAACCCTGACATTAGCTTTTTGTCACATGTTAATTTAGTGATCAGAAACATTGGTTGTTGAGCTACATAACAAAGCGTTGGTGCATAATCCTGTACTCAACAATTCCTCCCTCCTTGTTTTAGATTTAATTTCTTTACAAAGACACACTAAAAAAAAAGGAATTACTTAGCCCTCTCTGTCCATTTGCTTGCCAAACAGAGAGGGAACCCTTAAAAGATAATAGGGAGTTTAAGAAACTACTACGGCAATAACAATGCCACAAACCAATAACATCATTGGTAAAAAGAGGAAAAAGAATCATGCTGCACATGTGGCATGCACTTTACTGCTGTACTCTGCATAAAAACAATGTGAAATCGCCAAATTTGAGGTTTTAAAGACAACGTGAGCATACAAATGCGAATCTTTCATTCTACATTTTACTCTGAAACAGCTGGTATAAATTCAGTTTTACGGTAGGATAAAATCTGCCTGTACGGTAGGAAGCGAACGAGATGAAATAACCATGAAAGACTTAGGATTATGCAAAGTTACATTCTGTCGGTATTGCCGTATTAGATCATAAAGTCCCTATTTTCATGCAAGAGACTGAAACTCTTAAACCCAGGCACACAAACATCTTGTAAAATCTTAAAGACAGTTTGCCATTAAGGGCCCACAGACGGATTTTTCGCGCGTTGCTAAGGAAGTGAAATGTCACTTCTGGTAACTGACGACATCATATCATGAGCTGACAAGAAAACCCACTCACAAGCAAAAGTCACCGCACAAACTGTTGTTTCAATCGAAGGTTTTTTCCTCGCCCTTCCTCGCGCTCGTTCTCGTTCTCAGATCAACTGCGCATGCGTAAACAGACTTCCGGTTTGAGAAAAAAGCTAAATTTCTGGCGGTTTTAAATTGAATTAATTTTTTTTTACGTGGCACGTTTCACCCCCAAATACAGAATATAGCTAAGCATTGATTTTTTAAAATCATCTTTTTTTGAAAAAGTTATGGGTATTTCAGTATCGTTTATGTCCTTAAAAAGAACATTTTTCAAAATAAAAAGACAACCACGCTTGGCTGGATGCAAAAACGAATACAAATCATTAAATACTAAAATTGCGTAGCACAGAGACAAATAATTTAGAGTTTTCTTTTATTGGCCACGTGACCATGGGCGTGGTATGATGACGTCATGTTTAGGGTCATTGGCTTACAAAAGTTGGAAACTGACCAAAATAATGCCAAATTCTCTCAAATTACTTAAGCATTACATCCTTAGCAACGCACCTCAAAAAATACGTCAGTGGGCCCTTAAGTGGCCTTTTTATTGTACAAATTATCACAGAGCTCTTGTGTAGCTGATTAATAATTTTTTTAAAGTGATGATATCTATGTGCCAAATGTTCCACCCGTTATAGAGTGTCTTCTCGTAAGAAAATTTAAAAAGTTCCCAAAATGTATTCACAGAAAAACCAAGTAAAAACAGCAGATCATTCATAAAATAATAATTTGCTTGAACACATCAAAAGATTGAAGATTAGATAAGTGTTATGAACAGTATTTCATAATCATTGAAAATTTCCTAGAGCTGCTGTTCAAATTCCAAGCAAAAAAATTGCTGCTGATTTTTTTGAGGCCCAGAAACCAAATTGTACCAAAATTGCCTTCAGCAATTATCTGAAAACCCTCGCACCATATATTGCTTGGAATTTAGCTGTAAGCTGGCAGGAAAAAACCAACAAGAACATTGCTACCGGTCAGAAATTTTGACACATGCTAAATCTTGTTCCAAGATTATTAATTTTGTGCTCGGATCTCAACAATAATAAAATAGGACACTAAATATTTATTGAGCAAGTGTAGAACAGAATTTCAACAACTTAAGAATAAAGTTGTACTTATTTATTTAGTTAAAATTGTCCAGTCATTCTTGCCTACTGGAGATCATGTGCAGCCCTGTACACAGTGTCTTTCAAGCGGCAAATTTGGTAGCCTTTTTTGCACCATCTTTCAGTTCCTGGAGGATCAGCAGACCTATCTTGCCATATAATTTGCTTTATCTGCACAGGCATACAATCATGAACATTTACATCTTCCAGCCAAAGTTCACATTCAAGCAACAATAAAAACTATCCATCATTGTACCTCATCCATCTAAGGAGTCAATCAAAGAAACATTACATCTTAAGAGTTACTCTCTTAAGAACATTTGAGTGAACGAATATGCAGTAAACTTTACATTACTTTGGCAAAGAATTCTCATGTAATGAGAGTCTTCAACAAATGAAATGGTCTTCCGTCAGTGTCGACATCATCATTACCATTCGTCATCTTCGTCGGTCCTGTTTACTCTCATACTTTTAAGTACCTTCAAGTAATTTTAACCCTTTAACACCCAAACCAGCTTAAACCGGCCAGACTTAGTATTTTACACTGTGTCTAACGCCAGCCGATTTTACTCGTCAATGGAGAACCCCGGGGATGTCTAGGGCATGAATGGATGAAGAGGTATCAAAACCTATAGGTTTACATGGTAGAAAACGCTGGTAAGTGCTAACCATGCTTCGAGCAAACCGGACCAGATGCATTATCTTGTTAAAAATTAGTATATTTTGACGTACTGGTAACTATGGGGATTAATAATCAAAAAAACACTTCTGAATTTGCAAATAATTGTTGTTTGTTCATATCATTAGACACCTTTACAAATTAGATGGGAGGAAGGAGAAAACTACAAGTACAAGTTTCATACTGAGCATGCGCATAAGGTTTGGAGGCCAATATTTTTCAAAGTGTGCATGCTCAGAATGGAAAAGTCATAGTCGTCGTCCCCTGATCTAAAGGTCCCTATTGTGTCTAAAGTAAAAACCACCAAATTACGAGGCACACCATACGCCACTCATTGCAAATAGTTTGTAGTTTTTGGTGCAACAAAGTTCAATAGTGGGCTTACACAGAGACAACAACAACATCATCATCATCATCATCATATTAAAAAGAGACTAAAATACATTTTGGGCTCCTTTTTCAATTTTTCCTTTCACATGTAATGTCACCACCAGAAGTTATTGTTCATGCAGTATTTATAAACGTAATTGTGAGAAGCACTCTTGAAAGTGCTATTGGCCTAATAGAAAGCCTCTACACATGTATGCGATTTCACATTATTAGGCTAAACTACAAGGCTTCAAGATATTTAGAGTACTAAAGTTCGAGATTTCAAAAGTTACATGTGCCCAATGAAACCATTTTCTTAGTTGTATGAACTCAATCCAAGTCACCATGCTTTCCCATGAGTTGCACACCATTCGGGGAGATCCATGAGGTTTTTTAGAGCTTGAGACAAAGCCTGGAACAACAACTTAGTCAGATGCAAAAAGACCTTTTAGTCAATCAGCCCAGTCAAAGTCATAATAATTATTGCCAAACTGAATTAAGGTCATTTCTCTTGACCTCTAAATGCTTAAATTTCTGGAAATATCTGCTGAATGGAAAGTACACACTGTCCCTCAATTTGCTTCAATACCTCAAGAAAACTTTGCCAAGGAAGCACTTTTTCTACTTAAAAGAATCACATGTATCTTAAATTTGCATGTATCTCATTACCTCTGTGTCAGCAGCAGCTGCCACTGGAACTTCTGACAAGGCTGTGTTATCCTCTTTGCTGTCTGTGGCATCACCATCATCTTCCATATCTTTTAACTCTTGCTCTATTAGCTTGCGTGCAAGTTTAACTTTGGAGTATTCATTGTAATGCTTCTTTCTCTTTTCACTGAATTCTTTTTCCTTTACTAAACACAAAGGTAAAGCATATATAATTTATGAAAATAAGTTTCAAGTGTTAATGTGTTGGTCCAATCCATCAGAATTGACAGTAAGTTTGGACTTCCTACCTTGCTGACCTTCTGAAAGCTCATCATCTTCTTCGTCGTTTCCTTCTTCTTCTTCCCATGAGCGTCTCTGGGGAGCATCTTTAATTCTAGCAAAAATTCAGAAGGGCCAGGTTGGTTGGTTGCTTTTACTCAAGGGTTTCATGAATGTCAATAACCAAAAGTCAACATCAACAACAATAATACCATTATTATTATTATTATTATTATTATTATTATTACTATTATTATGATGATGATGTAAGGTTTATTGGTACATATCATTTCCATACAGTCAGGTGATATCCAGGTATCTATATAGAGAGAGTATATGAGAGAAACCCTCAGCTGACAATGCACTCCCCAAATAATCATACTTTTTAACTGAATTTAAATGTTTTGAAAGAAAATTTGCCCTGAGCGGGATTTGAACCCATGTCCCCCCGTTACTAATCGGGTGTGCTAACGACTACACCACCAAGACAACCATTCTGGCAACACAGCCATCGAAGAGATGATTTACGTGGTTAGGGTGTGGGCCTGGAAAAACTACCATTTTTCTCTGCGACACACAAAATTACGTACATCGCAGGATATCTGTTGAGTACGCACAACAAATATTGAGCGCGCTATGACCATATTGTGTTGAATAGTCTAGTCCTCTAATGTTGGAGCACTAATTGGGAACACTGAACAATGAAATCAACACATTAAATCAAATAAAGTGTTGGTTTTTGAGGAGTGGGGAACCAGAGTACCGTGACAAATCTCTCAGTGCAAAGTAGAGAACCAACAAACTCACAAACCCAAATGACGCGGAGTCTGGGAATCAGACCTGTGCCACAGGCTTACGGTACTTTGCGAAATGATTAACTGTAAGATCTATTGCTAAACAACGCAATTTGAAGCAATGCAGAAATCAAGAGCCTTCATGGGCAAAAGAAAAGTTCGTAAACAAATAGAGATGTGCACTTGAGGTGATCTAAAAGTCAGACAATTGAGAACCCCATCCCAGGTACAAGACGACGCTTCCCAGATTTTATCAGTACCTATCAGATCCTTGTCTGTAAAACTGGCGTTGCCAGAAATTCATAATTTTTAAGTGCGTACGGACGTAAACTTTTACCGGGTTTACGTTTACGTCCGACCTCCCATACATCGCCTCTATTTTATTTACGCACGTAAAGCCAGTTAAAGTTTACGTCCGTACGCACTTAAAAATTACGTGACAGTGGAAATCCACCGGCTTTATGGTGTCTGCTAAAGGTGGGCCGGATACCTGCGGATGGGAAAAAGCGGATAGAAAAGTGTGGATGGAAAAACATAAAAAGAATAAATAAATTATACAAAGTATCGACAGGAATACTGCTGTTTTTCTGGAACCAGAGTTAACTTATATGAGATGTTGTACATTCACAATTCTCAGGACCAAGGAGACTAAAACATGTGACCATTTGATAAGTTCAAGTACCAAAACTCATACAGATCGAAGTTAAGAACTACAAGAACATGAAGATTTGCCTTCACATTTTTTTGGCATCACTTCCTGTTTACAAGTCTAGGCGTGCGCAATGTGAAAATACTTTCGACGTGAAACAAACACAAAGCCGTTCCGATTCGAAACAAGAGTGGCCCAGCTTGCATATCCTTGAAGATTCTGGAACAATTTTATTGAGCAAGCTCTTTATTTGTTTACGAACTTTTCCTTTCTTTTCCCCTTGAAGGCTCACAATTTCTGCATTGCTTTAAATTGCGTTGTTTAGCAATAGATCTTACAGTTAATCATTTCGCAAAGTACCATTTCGTTTCGTTTCGTTTCGTTTCGTTTTGCAAAGTACTGTAAGCCCGTGCCACATTGGTGGGAGGCGAGTGCTCTCAACACTGCACCATCCCAGCTCCCTTCTCCTTCTCCTTCTTCTTATTATTATTCAGTTTACCATTTCTAAATAAAATTATTATCTTCACCTTTCATGCAAGTTTTCTGCATCCAATTTTCCAGGATCAGCTTCATCGTCTGAAAATGGCTCCACTGTTCCTTCTCCTTCCTCACTTTCTGGCTCTTTCCATTTACTATATGGTGTTGGAGGCTCATTGATCTTCATGTGTCCATAATCTTTGTCTGGGGGGTGATGTGTCATCAAAATGTTCATTTCATCCCAATGGATACCTGAACTGAAATGCAGTGTATTCAAATACAAGCCTTTGATAAAAATATTTTTGGCATTTACAAATATTATTTCCTGTTCAGCACAAAGCACAAGCAGCCAATAGTTACCTGAAGGGGTTACTTAAGGCCAAGACACACTAAGCAACAAGTTGCAGCGACAGGTCTCTCTGTTGTACTACTTGCAACAGAAAACAACACGACACACAGTGCCTGTTCCGTGCACAAGCAGTGATCTTGTATGAGGAGTAATGTGAACTAGTTTTCTAATTCAATACATGTATGACCAACCATATGATGCTCTCTCATTAGTTCATTTATTATTTTGTTGCAATATTGCAGTGACTTGTTGCTTGAAATGTACACACGGTCTGACAACGCTGCATGCGCTAATTTTGTTGCTGCGATCAGTCGCACAAATTCAAACTGGTTTGAATTTCTGCAGCTGATCGCAGCAACAAAATTCTGCCACCGCAGCAACAATGATTTTCACAAAATTAACCATGTCACATGAGGCAAAATGTTGCAGCGACTTTTCCCTGTGATGTGTTACAGTGGCATTTTTCGCTGTGGTGAAAACGTTTGTGATTTGAGAATAATATTTGCCATTAGGGATAGTCAAGGTGTGTCCCAGAGGGTTTCCTTTTGAAATATTAAATATTCAGCTTGATCAAAAAGTGAAGGGATTTCATGAAAAACATATGCTTTTATGCTGCCCATCCCTAGGCCTTATTTTAAGTTGGATTTTCAACTTTATAGCCTTTTTTTCTATGGAATTTACAATGTTAATAAGTGAAATAAAAAATAAATAAATTGCTCGCACAAACAAGGGGAGAGATATCTAGCTCAAAAGTAGTAATTTCTTTAGAATGGAAATTATCAGACGAAAGAAAATATAAATGGAGGTTCACCAGCTTAACTTTGGGCCAACATTCCAATAACGCTAACAAAAGTAGACAGAATATACAAATCCAAATTAAGGAGTTATTCTTCCAATGACCACAAAACCAATCGACAAAAAGCCAAAAATTATTATGGGAAAATATGCGGCCTCTTTTGCTCTTGTTGTACACAATGTTAAATGTATTTTGTCTTCAGCAATAGGCTTTTAAACCTATCCAAAGGAACAGCATAAAACATTCATCACTTTTTTTTAATTTAAAATGTTCATGTGGTGAGGTTATAGGAATCCCATTCACATTATTAGCATATTTCATTTCTTCTTGTCCAAGCGACCTTAAATCTGACAAATAAAAATGAAAGACTGGTTGATCAATGAGAGATTTTAGGCAATCACTTGTATTTTTCCCACAGGACGATTCACTCACTTATCACATTCATTAAACTTACAACCTTTTTTTATGAAAAGACTAAATTTTAACATTTCATGGGTAAGCTCAATTTTAATTTTTAAAAGTTTTCACAATGTTACAAAAACATCTTCATCAACTATGCTGAACCCAAAGAGTGCTTGTATAATAATATCAACCGAGTTCCTGGATGGAAACTGAAATCTCTTTACATCCTTGGTACATAATAATTAATAAAAACACAAAATATTCGGCCCATTTGATTTAAGTCTGCTTAAGCCATCTATAAGTTCACACCAACGTAACCTTAGTTCACACCTAAGCTAATGGACTTGCAACTTGTTAATTTGGCGCCTAGATAAAAACTATTGTAAAGGTGTCATATCCATTAAAATTTCTAGGTAAGCTGCCACAAAGATAATTATTGCATATGCAAAATTTCATAATCAGTGTAATCCAAGTAAACTTGAAATGCGATACAAATAAGCCTCAAGGTTGTTTTTAATTTGAAGAGATCAGAAAATTTGTTTTAGAGGGCAAATGTTTTCAATATTAATTCCCGGCTTTAGAAGATACAATACAAACATTTGCTGTAATGAAGTCCCTGTTCGCGCTCAGAAAGGGTGTGCTTTACGACATATATAGAAGCAGCTACGTACTAACTAGATGAAATCATAGAAATGAAATGGTTGAAGAAACAGAAATTCTGGTGAATTGATTATATTACATGTACAAACCACACGCGTGCACAAAATCAGCGATGCTTATTTTACGCAGAACTGTTGTGAGAATACACAAATTATCGAAAATATCAAAGAAACATTAGTGATTTTCAAAGACCCTTACTGGTGCTTTTCCTCTGATTTGTTTCTTAGAATCCCTCTTTTAGGAGGGTCAGGATCTTCCTCCATGTCGATGCTGAAACCAGTCAACTTCTCGCTGACACCTCGCAATGATGATCAGTATCAGTAGTATTTGGTCGCTGAGACCACAGGCAGCCCATGCCCTCGGTTAGAAACCGTGACAGCGGAAGTGTTGTGTTACACAACGTGCCCGATGTTTGTATGATTTGTACGGGGAATAAACCCACTTTATTTAAAGGGACGAAATTACGAGTATTTCACACAATCGACATAACCTGCTGTAGTCTTGTATCAATTCTTATGTGTAGTGTGAAACACGGGGAACGATAACAAGCCGAAATCGCGTCAGACGAGTTTAACTCCCCGGACAGAGTCTTACGATGACCGGATATTGCATAACGTTTAACGAGATTCCGGTCACGGATTGTAGTGTAGTCGTCCGTGGTTTAGTGGCCCTCGCGATTGCCTCCTCCTTTGAATGAGGAGATAACGAATTCGAATCCTACTTGGACTGCTTTCTCTGAAAAGTGTCTACGAGACAAACAAATATTACGCATGCGCAGCCAAATCGCGACAACCCCCCCACCCCCCCCCCCCCAAAAAAAAAGTCCAAAGTCCAAAATCTCTGCCAGTTAATTAAAGAGAAAAACGAAAGAGCCTGGATTCGAAGTTTTTTTCGTGCGCAAAGGCATTTTTCGCTGTGGTGAAAACGTTTGTGTTTCTGGCATCCGGATCTTCTTTCTAAATATTTACGTTCACTTTACATTTCTATCTAATGAAGGCAAGCAAAAATCTTTCTCATGGCGGTCGTTACAAAAGACAAATATAAGAAAGTTTGGTATCTGGTTAGCTCGATCTTGCCTTGTCTTCACTTTCCGCCCCAATTTTGGCACGGCTCAAAGCTTTTCTTTCACAGGAGAGCGCTTGTTACACAGGCCTCTGCTACTGCTGGTCACTCTTCATCGCTTACGACTCCAGGAGCGAGTTCGTGGAGCAACAACCATGATTTTACAAATACGTGCAGATAAACACGTCTTGGCGCTTAGTCACAAGTGGGATGAATGGATGACGAAAACCAAAGAGGTTCTGCGTAGGAGGTGGCTGGATGGTCCCTGTATTTTCATAAATTACGCACGCCTGCGAGAAAGCTTTCTCGAGGGGGTGGGAAGTGGGGCTTCATGCCGCAAAGCCAATGGGTGCAGCCGGGGTAATTGGGGGGGGGGGGTGGGGGAGGAGTAGAACGCACGCGAGTAGGTCACAGTTTATTTTTGCCCACTCCTCTACAACTCATTAAGCCATACGAGAGCTGGAAATTTGGTTTTGAAAAAGTAGATAGAACAGTTTCCATACAAAATCCGCCATGCAGGAGGGCAAGCTCATTAATATTCCCCCACTGGGACATTAAAACAAAGAGATCTGAACCAGTCAAGCCTGTCTTGCCTTTGTTTTAATGTCCCAGTGGGGGAATAATAATGAGCTTGCCCTCCAGTATGGCGGATTTAGTACCATGTGATCGTTTGTTGCAAAAGGCCTATTGCTTCCAATTGAGTGTCGGTAAAACAAATACTTCGACCAATCACAGCAGGTGCTAACAGCGGAATGAACCAATCCAAATTCGCAATAAAAAATCCTGTGAAAGATGCCCAAAGCGCGAGAAAAAACGCGCGTGTAAGTGGCGATTGGTTTTGATTCTCCTTCTCATTGGTTGACAAACTGGCGCGAGATTTTTAAAACCAATCACTAAACGTAGCAATTACAATTTTGGAACACCAACAGACAGCTGTCCCCAACCCAAGAGCACACCAGGGGACTGTTTGGGTGTCCATATATCAATTTTTAACTTCAAATTCTAATTTTAAACTACGTCAAATCTGAACTATTTCTTATTTCTCCAAATTTTACTACTCTTTTGAGAAAAACTATCTCCTCTCAAATATACCTAAAAACCACCAAAAAATTTACAAAACACCCCAAAACATTGATTTGTGTTATGAGCATACGGTTTTTGTATTGCTTGAAACAAGAACGAGATATTTCCATCAAACCGATTTTAAGCGGCGTGAAAACGGCTTTCAGGAGTACCCCCACCTTAATGATCTCCGGAAGTAGTTGTTACAGAATGGTTATCCAGTGGGTATCGTAAACTATAACATTAATGATGTTTTAACAAGACAACAGCAAAATGCTGAACGCCCAACAGCGGTACCTAAAAAGATAATTGACGTAGTCCTATCCTACTTGGGTTTACAAAGTAATGTCATCTCTAGGCCGCTTAAATGTTGTATTAGTAAAATTTACAGTTGCATCGACCTTAGGGACGGACCATTAGAAAAGTGATGGGGGGGAGGGGGGGTGAGTGGGGAATTTTCAGCTTACAATAATTTTTTTTTTCGCTAACTGCTTGTGCAGGATTTTTTTTTTTTTTCAGGGGAAACCCTGTGCACAATTTTTTTTTTCAGAAAAATATTGCTTTTTTTTAATAGTGAAATCTTGATTCATTATCTATGTTTTTGTGCTTTATAAATTATTCTACACTCGCAACAGATCAAAGGATACAGGCCACTTTTTAATGCAAAATCTTTTCGAAAATGTACACACAGTGAGAGAGGAGGAAGCCACTTGGAGTGGACGGCTGTTGATTTCTGAATGACAGTTCTGTCACCTTATAATTGTCATTTCATGTAGTGTGAGGAAAATACTTCAGTACACTATTAGATCTCTTTATCTATTAATAATAATATAGCAGGGCCTGGAGTAAGGCCCCAAGTCGCAATTGGACCTTCCTTCTGCATGAATTTTTTTCTTGCCGTTTTCCCGGTCATGAATTTCTTGTTTCGTTTTTTCCCCCTGCTTAGCAGTGTCTTTGTGCGTAGAATCTTCTGGGCGCATGTTTGGTCGGTTTCAGGGGGTAGTAGAAATGGGTAGATTTTATCCGGTGGAAACAGTAGAATAACCGGAATAA
>NC_090869.1:66357568-66367568 GCF_036669935.1 Montipora foliosa | reverse complement strand
GAAGCTTTGCCTGCGTAAAGGAGCTAAAAAAGGGCTTTCGACAAGCAAACGATTTCGATGACAGTTTTCCCTTTCTTCCGCAAATTCCTACGCCTTTGATCGCGCCCAAATCAGTCGCATCTCCGAATCAGCCCAAAGGATAACTTGTTTGCAGGATAATTGAAGCGTGGGCATACAATCGGTCAATCCTTCGTCCTCTTAATTTATTTTAGGCGTTTCTACCAATCCAGCCGTAGGTTACTTTTCCAACATTTTACAACGCAAACAGGATGGAATAAACGAAAAACGGAAACGTTTGCGAAAATGTTCACTTTCAAGTGACGCTTTCGCTGGATTTGCTGCCGAGGGAAAGCGCCCCATATCAACAGTGAAATGTTGTCATAAACATCATGCCGCGATGATATACTACTATATTACTTATCGATGTTGATAAGCACTCTTAGATAGAATATTTCAAATTATAAGTTCAAAGGAACAATTTGCGCATAAAGATTTTTTTGCTTATAGAAAATAAATTTCAAATTCATCGAATGCGAATTTGCATTTTGGACTGACATCTACAAAGCCGTGTATGGTCTGCCTCGGGGTGTGATGGTTTTTAAAAGCCACAAAAGCAAAAGAACAAACAAAACTCACGAGTTTAGAAGATACTAATTTGTAACAAGTTTATGCATCCTCCTGAATGTTTTCGAATATGTTTATGCTTGCGTCGCTAGTAAAAATTAGCCATGAATACTCGGAGACGAACTATCTCAAGATACAAAAAAGGACGAGGGTAAACAAAAGCATGATCATTGATGATGACATTGAAAACGATGTCGATAATGAAAATGATTATGACGACAACTTACCAATCGGAAGTTTCGCTCTTGTTCTTTCCTCCTCGTTTCACTTAGTCGGGAAATTTCGTCAACTTTCCGTTGGAGGATTCCTGAAACGCAATACGAGTCCCTTACATCAACCTGTAGTTTCTACAAATCACGGAATTACATTTGTCACGCGAACCGAGTTTCCTGTGTAGCTAGCTGTCTGGTAGACCATTCTCTCTAGAAATTGGAAGGTTTAGGAGCACTAGGAATTGATAACCAAAATTCATCATTTAATTACAGCAAGAACCAGTTGCAAGAACAGTTGAGACACGTTACCATGACAAGAGAAAACTGTTCACCCCCACTCTCCCCACACGAGGTCCTTGCATTTTTCATAGCCAAGCCAAATCACAACACTTACATAGATAAACAACATTGAATCGGGAAAGGTAGGAGGGGGACATTGGTTTTTGGCACTAAATTCTTTCTTGGCCATCCAATGAAGACAGTAAACGCATTTTTCTATCAAGATATCTCAAAATTTTTGCAACTGCTTGAATCTAATGGTAAAGTCTCCGAGAATAAGTCTTGAGAGATCGTTTGCCATTTGCAGCAGACAAAATTTTAAATTGCCTGCAATCGAAAACTCATTATGCAGACAAAAAAAAAATCACTTTTCCAGCCTAGAATTTATAGAATTGCATTAATTTTCAAGGACTTCTTTTACTTGACGTAATTTTTGACACCAACTTACCAGAATTTTGATCAATCCACTGCAAAGAGTTCATATGTGCATTTAATATCTTGGCAATTTGTCTGATCTAAAGACAAACACAGCCGCCTTAGTAAAATGATTATTGTACCTGGTCCTTCTTTCTGTTAAGGTGATTCCTCAGAAAAAAAAGTTATCGAACAATTTCTTGAAACTTTCCCTGAAAACTACAATAAAAAAGTTGTCACCGTGCTTGCTTAAGGACGGTGCCTGCTAATTAACAATATTTTTGCCCCGGTGTGTGATTATTCCGGAAATGTAGATCTTAACAAGTGTTATTAAAATCCAAAAAGAAAATTGGGGGTAACCACGCATTTTTCAAAGATAATTCATGAATAATATTTGTAAAAAGCTTTAAAATACAAAGCAATGTATGGCGTTCTTTCTCAAATTGAAACTTAATTATCTCTGAAAAATGCATGGTTACCCCCAATTTTCTTTTGGATACCAAGAATACTTACTAAGATCTACTTTCTCTGGATAGTTTTAAACCGCGAAAAAATATCCCTGTATTAGTAAGCATCAGTGATAGAAAATCCGAGTATCTGGGGATGCGCAGAACGTATGCGCAATAACAATAGTAGGCACCGTCCTTAAGAGATATAATGGGCCAATCTTACCCCATTGATGCCTGTACTGATACTAATCACGCGCGTTATTTCATCGGCTCAGGGTACATTTTGCGGTAGTTAAACGAGAGGGTTTTTAAAGTACCATTTGAAAAAAACATCTGATAGGTAGAAAGTGTAGAGCATATGGAACACTGTCTTATATAGTTTATGGAAAAACCACTCAACTTAGAACGACGTCGACTTAAAACGTTTCTCGAGTCGTTGTTTTCAAGATCATAATTTTACATCCATGTGTAAGGGGCTTTGGGTACGTTTTTAGCTATCTTTTTTCCTTCCGATAAATTTGTTTAAAAAACTTTTGTTTTAAAGATTATGAAATAAAAAAATATAGGTCACCGTGCTCGTTTAAAAGTAAACCAACATCGTACCTGACTATCTCGATTATCGTAGATCGAAACAACAAGATTCGCCATGTTTTCGGAATGCGCTCTAATTCGCAAAAAAATATGGTCATTCACAACTTCTCTCACGTGTTTTGAGAACTGTTTCAGTTTGTATGATTGACTTACGCCATATTTGCAATGTTACAAATTTGACCAATTTGTAAATATTGACACACCGTATGCGCAGTACAGGATGCGCGGTGCAAAACTGAGGAATCACCTTAAGACCAAGCCAAGATATCTATACCCAGCAATGAAAACAATAATTCGTAAACCACAAACAATTACAAAGTTACTTTTGAACTCCAGTTATTTTAGGCTAGTTTTCCCCAGCCCAGGGAGCCTGCACACAAGCTACAGATATTCAAGTGCTCCGCTCTTTTGAAAATATTTTTACTGTCGGCAAAAAACTTTGTGTGAAGCTTTTGTAGCTAATAGTTATGGTGGGGAAATGGGGAAGGGGGGGGGGGGGGGTTTACTTTGACCTGGTATTTATAAAGATCAAGTTTAAATGTACGAGTACTGTACCAACATTGAACAAAGAGGCAAATGGAGACAAGCGTTCTTACTACTTGAATGCCCAACCAGGGAAATTACAGAGTCGTATAAACTACATTTTCAATACAAAGCCCCCTTCGAAGTGGCAGAAGTGGTAATATGTTCTTGAAAGATTAGGATTTATGATACTAAGGAGAATTGACCAAACCAAAACCTTTGCATGGACAGGTACAAGTGTTGCTTTGTGAGACTGTGACAGTAAATACAAGTTTATATTCATTTTCAATGTAGACACATGCGAATCGAGAGAACAATGCCGATGCATGCACTTCACAAATCACTTGCAAAAGGAAATGCTAATTTCTAAAGCTATTGAATACGCGGCTTGACTATTACATGGTACTGTTCCGAGAGGGCAATACTTAAGTCAGTACCAAGAATGGCGAGTTGCATTGTGAAGTTGACCCTTGTTCCATTTCACCTTGGTTTGGGGTTGTCTAAGGCAAAAGTGACCATCCTGATTGATATACATGTTCATTTAAAATAATAACAATATTGATGGTGTTCCGTGTAGCTTCTAAAGAACTGTGGTGCTACAACCGTGATTGAGTAAAGCGCAGAAAACAAATAATAATAATTTATTATTATTTTAAGGTCATTAAAAGAGTTGAAAATTAACCATAAGGAAAGGAAGTGGGAGCATTTACATTCAACATTAAAGAGTACTGGCAGTAAAAAAAATACCTAGGGTAAATTTTTTTTTTACCACAATTGCTTGTAATCTCAAAATCTGATTGGCTAATTTGCTGTTGTCGATAAGAGTCTAGACAACGCTGTACGCGTCATGCTCGCGTCAATTTGTCACGCAATGTAATAGCCAATCAGGAACGCCCATTTTGGGAAATAAACCAATCATGTTGCGAGAAAGTTATAGACAATGCTTGCTCTTTCTTTGTGTCATTATTTTGGTCGAGCACTGAAATAAAAATTTTCTTTGCCGTTGAATATTGTGGTAAAAAACAACTCGAAATTGGTTCAGCATTGTCTGTGCTTTTATAGACAAAGATATTTGTCATCACAGTGGTCAAAATTTGTTGTGGACTCCTTCGGCTGCGCCTTGCAAATCCACAACATTTTGACCACAGTGATGACAAATAAATTATATCATTGTCAATAAAAGTACAGACAACGCTGAACCACTTTCGATTTGTTAAATTACCATAAAAATTCTAACAAAGTATCGACCCTCTCATTTGCTGGTATATGATCCATTCACCTCTTGTCCAGTGTTAGGCAGAGTAAAATCTGTAGAATCTCAATCCAGAAGCCGAAACAGTATGGAAGAGATGGCTAAGGTCGTAATAATAATAATTATTATTATATTTACCGGATCATCACTGTCTTGTTGCTGTGTATTAGCAGTGTTGAGGTGATCTATGATTGACTTCAAGTCTTGGACCATCTGTTTAAGTTGACCATCAATGTCATTGGCCAATTTGTATCTGCTCAACAAAGAGATCAGGAGTAAGGTCAGATAACTATGAATAATAAGTAGTTGTTATGCATAATGGCACTGCATCACAAAAATGTTATGTCAAACAAGCTAATGCAAGCAATGTTAACAAGCAATCATGGTGTCTAAGATAACAATCTTCAACTTGCCTACCTGTGAGCTCACTTTCGTTATTGCATGAAACTGGATTACTGTAATTCTTGGCTTTTGTAGTATTTGGCCCTTTGCCTTTGAGTCACTTGTCACGTTATTTGTTAATAATTTACTTGTACATTATTATCATTTTAATTGTTGACTACCGGTATGTTCAAAACTCCTTTTCTGTACTTTCAGTTTCTTCTATAATAATAATCCGGTATTCCACTGTCAGACAGACCGAAGACTATGATCCAGAGTTTGAAGGCTTGACTCTAACAAGATCACGAATATAAGACGGGGCCAATCATTCCATGAATAGCTTTCACAGTAAAACGGGTAACCATTATAACTGAAATAATGACGATGATAATAATAATAATAATAATAATAATAATAATAATAATAATAATAATAATAATAATAATAATAATAAATTGACCGAATGCATAAATGGCGGCCAAAAATGTATTCTTTTGTTTATGTGCTAATGAGACTCAGTAGCCTCACTCTCAAGCAACCTTTCTTTTGGATTTTGTCCATGCAAACGAGGCTAGTGAGGCTAATTAGCACATAAACAAAAGAATATTTTTTTGGCCGCCATTTATGCATTCGGTCTATTAATTTATCCAAACTATTGCTCTTTTTATATTTACTGGCATAATTCTAGCTACAGCTGTAGCTGAAAAATGGGTTGCTTCTGCTTTCAATGCATTGATTCTCCTCTACTGGTAACTTCAACCTCCTCCCTACTCTCTTTGGCTTCCCCTGTTATTCCCTTCCTTGAGAATAATTAGACTCTGAATTGCACTCACGTGACATCTCTCTCCTTATCAGCCTGTAGAAGCTGTCTGCTACCTGCATTGCTAATATTTGCAGCCTCCTCCAAAGGCTTCAACATTTCTTCTAGTTCTTTCTGTTGTGCCATTATAAAATCCAACTCCTGGTCAAGTCTAAGAACAAAAAAAGATTTTCTGTGTTTGGCCAGTTTGTTCAATATTCTTTTCACAACCCCCCACCCCCTAAGAAGCCACGCCCCTATTTTTCAACCACACTCCAAAAGATGAAATCCCTTTTCAGACAGTTGTTGGAAGAAATAACCTGGTTTGAAAAAAAATGAACCAGTTTAAAAACCACTGAACTAGTTTAGAAATAAAATTGATCCAATTCAAAAATTGAACCATAACAGATATAAAAATTTTGTGATCATTTTTTCAGAGCACAGTTTCAGTTGTATAAACATACCACCTATCAGATGTTTGAAACTCACACATGTTGCACATATGACAATGTAACAACCGTCCAACCTTGTCGGTATTTGTTGCATTCCTCACCAGCAATTTGCTGACATTTATGGGGATATGTGCCACAGTCTATTGCCATTTTTGGTCACATTCTTCAAATCAATGTGGAGAAATATATTTTCTTATTAATTGTGTGATGAATGGCATTTGTAATAAGTTATTATTATTATTATTATTATTATTATTATTATTATAATAATAATAACTTTATTTCCACTATCAAAACAATTAGTAAATATTTACAATTTTAAACTATATATCGAAATTAGTTAAAATTTTAAAAACTAAATTATATCTTCACGATAGAAAACTGTTTACAATAAAGAAAAAGGTAATCAAAAATCTAAGCCTAAAATTATGAGTACAAATGTAGACCAGCTACAGCAAGAGTAAAGTCTTCTGAGACCTCACGAGATTTGAAAGGATATCTAGAGCCTCTGACGCATCTGTGTACAGTTCTTAATATAGCAAATGAGAGCTGTATTCGTAGCCAGGAAATAACACTGGCGTAGGGTTTATTATTCTTGCTTGAAAGCTTATTTGCGAGAGTTCTTAAAAAGTTCTGACAGTCGAGTCCCATGCCCTTAATGAAAATCCTTAATCCCTTAATGAAAAGTTGTTGTTTCATGCCTTGCTTGCTAGAAATGGTTTACAACTAGTACCTCTCTTGTTCTGCCTTTACATTTTCTACAGAAGCATTCAAGTCTGTGATCTGAAAACAAATGAGCAGAAAATTGGACTAAGTTACAATCAATCCAAGAAGATACTACAAACAAGGACTTACTGGAATTTTTCACTTTTACTATCAAATAAAGGGTGCCTTTGATTAATACAAGAATAGAGAAGATTTTCTCCTGAAATTCTGTTTCAAGTAATCTATCTTAGACATATCTCCACATCATCAACCTTTTCCCCATTTTCCATCAAAAGCCTGTCCCATGCATTGACTTGGGCTGCTTGATCCAAGAAGGTTTTTTCAAAGTCTGTTAGCTCTACAGTCCACTGAAAACAAAACAATAACGTATTTAATTAAAAGTAAAGAACTATGGATGAAATTGGGGGCTTTTGAATAAGAAAATTATGGATACATTGTTAATAAAACAGCATTGAGAAACCCAAGTATATATAAGAAAAAAATAAAATGAAATGACAAAATACACATGTACATTAAAGTGCCACCATGATCAAAAATAACGTCTCGTTTTTCTTCACATTTCAAAAGTTCTTGTGCTAAATACTGGAAATGCGAGATTTCATGCAATCATTTCAAGAGAAAAACTATTTATTTTGATGGCAATTTTTTTCAACAGTCCACCATTACTTGGAGTGGTTCTGACAGATAAGCCCCCAGAGAGCTGGATTGAAGAGAGAGTGACATCATTCACTCACTAGCTTTAAAATGTAGCGTGTGAATGCGGCTTAATTACATGTAGTACGCAAAACATGAATTGACAACCAGAAAGCCAAAAACTGAAAATCTAAGTCAGCTGCATTGACACACTTCATTTTTAAGCTAGTGATTTATTGATGTTTACTTTCTCCTCAATCCAGATCACTGAAAGCTTATTGGTCAGAACCACACCAAGTTATAGCAGACTGTTAAATGAAACAAGTGGAGGGGAAATGCAGTCCTTGAAATTACCACAATGAATTTTGCATGTTGAGCATTCAATGCAAGTACTTTCGAAACCTGAAGGAAAACAAGAACTGACTTTTTTATCACAGTAGCATTTGACCGAATGAAGAACATCAATGTTCTAGTGCAAATTTATTCCTTTACATTTATGCTAATTTATGTTAATTAGACTGAATAGCCTCATTAGCATGTGGAAGATTAAACAGAATTTTAAAAAGATTCAGGTGACTTCAACCTTAAATTAAACCTTTATCATCCCATTTGGAAAAACCAAAATTTCATGTTTTACTCTCCCTTCATTCGCCTGTGAATTAGCTCGGGTCACTTTCACTGAAGGCAGAAGCATTTGCATTAACGTTATCTTGAATGCATGACACGATAGCACTTACCTTGTTAATAAGCTCCTCAAGTTGCCTGTAGGTCAACTGCGGTACACTGCTTGCAACCGACGTTGTTGCTGAGGAACTCGATGCACTATGAGTAAAATTTTAAGAGATTAAAATAATGAGATTACTCCACGAGATCATCTCACTCTAAAAGGTTACAATTTCGCACCTTGTTGTACTTGCTACTGTCCCAAGTCTTGCAGCAACTAAAAGAAAATGAAAGTAATGTTTTTCACAGCCAGCCAAGCTAAAACTACATGTAAGTTTAACATTGTTGCTGTTCTTGCCCGTGGTTGTTCAGACGGTGGGAAGTTCTATTCACAAGGTAAAACGCTGTCCACTGGTTAACTCAATGGGCGTTAATGATGTTCACAGTGATTATCCTGTAATCAAGAACTCTTTGAATGTATGGAAATCCAAAAACCTCTGCCCACTGTACTAAATGGCAGCAACAAATAAGACATGGTTTGATGCCATCGTGGTTTAAAGCTTTATGACCACAAAAAGTATTTGCAAAGTTATAATTCAAGACCAAAGGTTTGGACACTCCTGCACACTGTTTTCATCAGTGGTGATCTACATTTGTAACGCTTTGGTACGAGTCAAGTACAAGGCCAATGGAAGGACACTTTGAAAATAGTATCATCAAACTATGTCTGATTTTAAACCAAGTTGCAACGTCTACCTTATTTAATCTTGCCTTAGAGTGACACATAAAGGTTTTACTCTGACTTTACCGGATGACTAAATATACTCGCCAATGAGAGTTATTTCAGGAGTAAAAGTGGTTAACAACATCTACGTCCAGTCAAAAACAATGTCTCTTTAACCCATTCTAACAGTGACACTTGCCATTTTTACTCTGTCTAATGCATCACAATTATTTTACTCATCAATGAGGGCCAGTTCAGGAGAGAAATGGTTACAACCTGTGATGGAAGAAATGTTCATATCAGAGGAGTCTTGCCCCAATGGCTGTTGTGATGTCATGTGAAATTGTCCAACACCTACATTGAATGAATACAGTCAAGCAAAACTGACCTGTTGTTGCTGCAGTAGTCAAAGAGGTGGCTGTTGTCGTTGTAGTGCCAAATTTAATGCCGCCTAATCCAGGAAACCCAGCGGCTGTTGTTGTTGTAGTGCCAAATTTATTGCCTCCTAATCCAGGAAACCCAGCGGCTGTTGTTGTAGCAGTGGTGCTGGCAGTTGGCAACTTTCCTCCAAATATCCCTGTGGATAATGTACCAGTAGCTGGAGTTGCTGTGGTGCTGGCAGTTGGCAACTTTCCTCCAAATATCCCCGTGGATAATGTACCAGTAGCCGGAGCTGCTGTGGTCTTTGCTAATCCTGAAAATGAACTTGAAAAGGGAGTGGCTGCAGAGATTGCTGGTGCTACCAAACCAAAAGACAGTCCTGTACCAGCAGAGGTGGCAGCAACAGTGGTTCCAGTCGATGGAAAGCTCGTTCCACCAAGGTTTAACCCTCCAGCGACAGACGTCTTTTGACCTGACCCCAAGGAAATTCCTGAACTTGGGGCAGATCCCTCACTGCTAGTGCTGAAAGCGAGCCCAGTTGAAGCTGATCTTGTAGAGGCAGTGCTCCCTCCAAAAGAGAATGCTGGGGTTGGTGTGACGGTGGCAGGTGCTGTTGTCTTGTTTGCACCAAATGCAAAGCCTTGCGACAGGGTAGAACCTGTTAAGCCACCAGTCCCTGAGCCTAAAACCCCAGATGGTTGACTAGCTGTCCCACCTAAAGTGAACCCAGATGTTGGGCCTGTTGACGCTGTAGGTTTGCCAAGTGTGAAAGGAGAAGATGCAGTGGTAACAGCTGTACCACCCAGCACAAGGCCTCCTGTTCCTGGAGCAGTTGTGGATGCTGAACTGCCAAAGTTTAAACCAGAAGTTCCTATGGTGATGAGAAAAAGAAACACCA
>NC_090869.1:66342568-66352568 GCF_036669935.1 Montipora foliosa | reverse complement strand
GTAGGGCAAAACAAATGTTTTCAATCCCTCCGAACTCAGCCGCCGTGTGATCCATTGCAACCGCATCAAAACTAAAGTGCAACCCCGACAGAAGCTCCATGCCTGTTTACAGCAATTAACAGATCTACTTAATTACCAGTTCTTTTTGTTTCTGTCGCACGTGTACAAAAAAATCTTGTTGTTCATGCTTGTTTAACCCTTACAAAGACTGTGTGCAGCCATGTATAGAAACTGACACTGGTTTAAGTTTCTCCCTTGTGCCTATGTTGCATTTGCTACACTTGAATTGAGTATATCTTGTCAAAGATCTCTTTCGAATAAACGATGTTCATTTTTTCACAACCAGGTCCATTTTGTGCAACAAACTGCAACATACAATTCCTAGCGTCTCTGTAAGATTTTGATTATTTTCTTCTCAAAATTGATTAAACGAACCACTCTGGTCACTATTTTGGTCTCCAAATTTGAACGCATTTATACGAAAAAATTTGACTTTTAACCCTGTTTGGAAGTTCAGAACGTAGAACGAGCAAAAAAGTAACAAGAAGGAAGAAACACATTTATTTGGCTGTCAATCATTGACGTTTGATTGACACACCTCAAGTTGCAAGCGCACGAGTTTCAAGGCAACATTGAATATTTACACAACGGCTCAAGGATTTTTTCGTGGCCAGTTTTGGGAAGCCTTTGCACTTCACTGAATTTGGAAAAGTTTAACTTGGTGCGTGATTGTTTGTAAAGAAATTATTTTTGAAATATCAAGAGTGAAATTCACCAACTTCCTTGAAAAATTAAAATTGTATCTTTCTCTCAAAAATGAGGCTTCCCCAAAGGTGATATATTTTTGCATTTTGTGACAAACCATGAGAGTTTAAAACAATGTTAGTTGTTTTTTTATGCTGCAGATTACAATGGCTCGCATATTAGGCTCTGGAATAACAAGGGGAAAACGAGACAAAGGCAAAAGCTCCATGAAGTTGCCTTATGCTGCTTCGACGCTCAGTATTGTCTCGCCAGCTTCAACAGCCCCAGGAAAAAGACACCAGAACATTTCTTCTTCAAACTTACACCTTAATGTATTTTTTGAGACGCTCTCTAATAATGTCACGGAGAACGAACGATTTGTATTGCAAAAAATTGACGAGGCGTGGAAATTAAAAGACACGGACAGTATGTTCAGGCTTATAACTGTGAGTCAGCCATAACAACATGCACATTGTAAAGAGTTAAGAAATTGTATTTTAAAACTGAAACATCAAAGTGCTTTGAAAGAGTTGGCCTCTAACATTTTGTCTCTAACTTCATGTCGAAATTTACTGCTTTGCTACAGGAAAACGAATTCTCAGACTTGACAAAGAAGAGTTTGGTAAAACTTTGGGATGCTGGGCATTACTACAAGGCAGAGATGGAAAGTGGAAAGCCCCTTACTCCACTGTCACGGTTTCGTATAAGGGAAAGGTAAATAATCTGACAGGGTGATCTTTAATTTTTTTTTTTTTTGTTTGTAATCCGATAAAACCATTTTATGAAGCAATTTATAGTACAACTCGCAGTAAATCAAAGCCTTGGAAACAAACCCTCGCTGAGCCTGAATGCGACACATGAATATTGATCAGGGTTTTGCTCATTTGAATGCATGAGTATTTCTATAGACTTTCAATCTTAACACCAATAGGCTGTTTCTTTCTTGAGTTAAGATTCTGGAATAACTAAAGTAGGGTCAATTTCTTCAATTTGAACCTTCTGTTTTCTTTGAAAGTAGTTGATCGAAGTCGTCTGGAATGCAGACAGCATGGCGCCAACCAACTGTACGTGATGTTTGGCTTACTAACCCGTCACTGACTTGTGCTGTTCCCTCAAATTTGGTTGTTTATAACCTTGATTTTTGTAGCGAAATATAGTGGGAATTAGAAAGGCTGTTTTTCTGATAGGTATTTTTTATTGTGCATGAATAGCGATCAGTTTCATGTGTGAGTTGAGTTTTGTTGATGACTTGCACGCCACGGCGTTATGCAAAATCTGCATATGTGATGATTGATGAACGAGAGCGCTTCAAATCATTAATTTCAATGTTTGAAAACAACTTTCTGAGTACCTACAAGTTGTATGAATTCTTAAACGGCACATCTCAAATTCTTTTTTTTCGTACATCTTTTATTTATATCCCCCGTTTTACCTATTTCCAGAAATGTTCCACCAAAAAGCATTTGCCCAAACGGGCGATTAAAAGCCACATTGCCAAGAAAATCTACTCAAGTATTGCGTAACTGGCTGGAAAGTAGCCCAAGTCCTTATCCCACAAGGGAAAATAAGGAAGCCCTGGCAAAACTTACTGGTCTGTCCGTCATGCAGGTAATCGATCTAAAGGAAAACAAGGAGAACATTTTGACTGTTTTTACACTTATGGGTTCAAACCATTTTCAACAATTTTCATGTGTTTTAATTGTGAAATTTGGATCACTTAACTCACCACCTTTTGATTTTGAACGGAATTTAATTTTTGAGCGTGTTGTTCATTGTAAAAGAAGAAAAAAAATTGATGCTGTCATATTCAATGTTGAAAATTAAACAGTCTGCCTAAGTTTATTGTAGCCTGAGTTTCCACGTAATTTAGTTTATGTTAAGGACGGTGCCTACTATTGTTATTGCGCGTACGTTCTGTGCATCTCGAGATACTCGAATTTCCTATGGGTAATGCTTTACAGAGATATTTTTTGGCGATTAAAAACCATGCGGAGAAAGCAGAATTTAGCAAGTGCTCTTGGTATCCAAAAAGAAAATTGGGGGTAACCACGCATTTTTCAAAGATAATTAAGCTTCAATTTGGAAAAGAACGCCATACATTGCTTTGTATTTTAAGGCTTTTTACAAACATTGTTGATTAATTATCTTCGAAAAATGCGTGGTTACCCTCAATTTTCCTTTGGATTTCAATAGCACTTGTTAAGATCTGCATTTCCCGCATATTCAGTAAACCGCGCAGAAATACCTTTGAATTAGTAGGCACCGTCCTTAATTAACACGGCTCCATACAGAGCATTATAAAGAGTGGAAAACTGTTTCCAAAAGAGGGTCCTTACACGGCAGGTAACATTTCAGAGGTGCTTTTGTCGTAGTATTGTAGTAATTAAATGTTTTTGCCTATCACTGGGGTGTTAGAGTTTCCTGTGTGGTCTCCCGCCACGCTGTAATATTTTAACAGTGTCGTGATCTATAATATTCATGATGGCGTGGTATCGTCAAAAAGGTGTTTTCTTCACCATCTTTTTTTTTTTTTGAAAGGTTAACACGTGGTTTGCCAACACCAGACGAAGAATGAACGGAAAGCGGAAACCCAAAAGAGACAGTAACAATGGCAAACAAAATGCACTCAAATGGACGAGGTATGGGTTTGTAAGGGAGTAGAGATGGCGCAGTGGTGAGAGCAGTCGCCTCCCACCAATGTGGCGTGGCTTCGATTCACAGACTCGGCGCTAAATAGAGTTGATATATCAATATGATTTTCATTCCAAGACTTGACTCTGTACCTTGATACCTCACTCCTTAATTACCTCGTTTGTATGATCTTTTTGTTGACTGGTTCTTTAAACGGCGCATTCGATTTGGTTTATTTTCTCTAATGAATTCGATTTGATTTGAGGGTTGTAGGGGAGAGTATGTCAGATAAATGTATGAATAACTCGCTTCTCCACGCTAAATAAATATTATTAATTCATTTATCATTATTCAACCGAAGCCACCTAGGCCATTTGTTATAGATTCCGGAGGATGAAAAGACTCAGACTAATAGATCGATGTAAATGAAAGATTACAGTTTCAAGTCCCAAAACTTGCGTTCTTCTCAGTTTTGAAGCACATGAAGTATACTCCGCCTACAAGTTTCAAATCATTCAATTTCGGTTGAGATGATTATACAATGATTATACAATGAGAGCAGTTTTAATCTAGTCTGAATGAGGGAAAACTATTTTTGTTCATCAGTTCTCAGACGTGGCCAACAATAAGTCCACCAACAATGACATCAGCATCAATTTTTGCACCACGCTCAAGTCAAGTGTGCGCATGTCCAGGAAGTGCGCTCTCCCAAATCCTCGCGCAGCCATCTTTGGGTAGGTCAAAGGATATCTACATTTGATGTAAAAAAAAAAATTTTTCGTTTTAAAAAACATTTGACAATAAAATACTGCGATGAAATATTTTTAGAAAACATATTAAGAAAGTTTTTTTTAAAAACGACGACGTTTCGACGTTGAACTAACGTCATTATCAAGTCAAAAGAATAGTGATGCGAAAAACGAATGATCCGGAAAATGTGAAAATACTAAGTAAAAACAATAAAACATTCACATAGGGAATCGAAGTGTTGGAATGTTCTTTCAAGTAAAAAGTGATACTATGATCAAAAATTTTTTATTTTTTCCTTTGGATTTCAAAACTATGTTAACTAAACACTAAAAGGCCAAAGTTTTAAGACTTAATTTCAAAAAGACACTTACGATATATATTTGAACTGGAATTTTCCTTTTTAAAGGTCCTCTATTACTAACTTTAAAATCTTGAGAGAACTGGATCGAGGAGAAAAGGCTCACTAGTTTGAGAATGCAATGCGTTTGTACGCGACTGAATTAACATTCAACGCGGGAGTTTCGGGATTTCCTGTTTTTAAACTCGTGTTTTGCATACATAATAAATTGCGTTTACGTGCTGAAATTTTAAGCTATTGAGTGAATGACGTCACGTTCCCTTGACCCAACCCTCTGAGGTCCAGTCGGTCAGGTTTGAACGTGAGTAATGGCGGACCGTAAAAGTAAACAGCCTTGAAATAAAAATCAAAGCTCAAAATCTTGCCAGGCAGGCGTTAAGCAAACACACGTTCAAATTCTGAAGAAAAAAAAAGAAGAGATTTTTTGATCATAGTACCACTTTTTGGACTGTTTTAAGAGAGTAGCCCCAAAAACCCAGGGTCACAGTAAATGACACTGTAGGGCTCTTTTCTTTTCGGTTCCGTCTTTTTAGAAAAGCATGCTTAATTCTTTTAAGGCGCTCCTTCAACCACATCGTAGCCTATAACTGGCATTTTATTTGAGGTAGAAAGTGCATTGACTTAACTGGAAACGTGGTGTTACATATCAAAATTTGGCTTTTCCCTAATAGGCCAGTTTCGTATTCCAACGTATGGGTTGGATGCAAATTATTTCCCCCGCATTAGCCTCCATTACATTCTAGACCCAGTCTAACCGTGAGAATACAAAACTGGCCTATTGCGTGCGCTTCTGGGCATAGCCACAGGGTTCAGGGATAGCGCAGTGGTGAGAGCACTCGCTTCCCACCAATGTGCCCCGGGTTCAATTCCCAGAATCGGCGTCATATGTGGGTTGACTATGTTGGTTCTTTTCTCAGCTCCGAGAGGTTCAGTCTCCGGCTAATCCGGTTTTCCCGCCCTCTCCTCAAAAACCAAAATTTCACTTGATTTCATTTCATTTGCGTTAATTTGTTGATTTCAGTTTACACTGTCCCAATTCCATTCCATTCCTTTCCTTTCCTCTGTTTGCCTTACTCTGGATTTGCTTTCGAAAGCATAACAGAATGAAAATAAAAAAGAACGACCTACTTTCCTCAAACAGGTGCAACTTTGCCAAGTTCGCTGTGGCCGGCCGACCAACTGAATAGTACTGCACCTACGACATATTTGGAGTGGCCAACAAGGTAGTTAATTTAGTTGTATGGACGTCAACCGACGTCACTGCTAGTTTTATTGCAGCTTCGCCCACTTTTGTGGAGTGGGTTTCAATCATTTTCAAGAGATTTCTTTATTTGCGTAACTATGCTAGGACAGACAAAGAGCCTTTTTTTTAGCACGATACAAATTTTAAGGCTCTGCAGCTTGTGATGTCGTGCAAATAAAAACTAATACCTAAAATATAAAATGAAGACTATACAAGTTATATACATAATTACATCGTTCATAAAAAATAACTCAATACATAAATAAATAAATAAATAAATAAACAATTGTTTAAAACTCTGACTAAAACCGTGATTTACATCAAACAGTGAGTATTAAATTCATTTCAAAGGCGATGTGCATGCCCGATAACTCAAAATACGTAGATTTCCTTAAATGCAGCTTAAATCTGTACTTTAAGAATTTGCAGTCGGCACAGAAGTCTCCTTAAATGTCAATTCTTGGAAAAGGCCACAAGTTCGAAGTGTCTTTGGCAGGCACTTGTAGCTCTTGTCCGCCAAGTCTTGCATGTTACGTTCGATAGCATTCTACAATATCGGACCTCTACGGGCTATGGCATTTTTTCCGTGGTTCGAGCCAAAACGCGCGACTATTAGTAAATCTTATGTCCGCAGACTATGTCCCGAATCGTGCTTGATTGCAATTGTGTCCGAAAAGCTCCTTCGGTAGTCTATGGTGAAATGCTTTATGCATAAGTTTTATTAAGGCAAGCTTATAGCGATAACTAAGGGCGCGTTCGATTGACCGTATTCTAGCCTCCCACGCAGACGTCCTTAGGGTTTTGTCACGCATTTCCTCTCCCAAATGCGTGACGAAACCCTAAGGACGTCTGCATGGGATCGGAGGCTAACCGTATTCCGGAATAGGAATACATGGAATAGAAGTTAGAAATCCTTCGTTTTTGAGGAGATTCATATTAATATTGTCAAACATCTGCTAAAATGCTATTTTAAACATAGCTTTATTATCCTTATTTATGCAAAACGCCACACACAGTGTTTCAAATCATCACTCCACGTATTCTTATTCAGGAATAGGGTCAATCGAACGCGTCCCAAGCGGACGCCAACAGGCAGTATTCGAGCACATGTGATGATCTCCTGTCCTTGCGTAAATTAAAACGTATTCTCGCTGCCCTGCAATGGAGTCTTCCGAAGGAATCGAAAAGGTCGGCATTTGAGCAGGAACCCCAAAGAATAAGGCCACAAGTTATCGATGGCAGTATAACTTTAAAGAATAAAATAATGAGGACTTGTTTTGGTAAAAACCTAGACCTTCTTATTAGATCAAATTTCTTAGCAAAACTCTTCTGAAGATCTAGCATGTGCGGAATCCAAGTAACTGTGTCATCGACAGTCATACCTAATAGGCGAAATTTATTGACCCACTCAGTGATATCAGTGCCCATGCGGATCGACATCATTGGGCCTACAGCACGAGTTTTACTAATTAGCAAAGCCTCACTTTTTTCGGGAAGTGGAGTAAGACGGTTTAATAGACACCAATTGTACAACTCGTGTAAGACTTCATTCAATTGAGCTACCGCTTCATCTGCAGTTCGTTTGATACAATAAACAGTAGTGTCATCAGCATATAAATAGACTGAACCTGATATCACACTTTCAGGTAAATCTTTAGTAAACAAAGAGAATAGTGTTGGCCGAGCACTGATCCTTGTGGTATATCAATGGATACTGGCAGAGTATCAGAAGAGCTTCTGTTAACAACTGTATACTGATTTCAAATAATCGGTAACCAAAGCCAGTGCATGGTCGCAAATACTAAAATTTTTGTGTTATTGCTTGGAGATTAGCTTAAGAATCAAGCGCCACATCTCCAGTCAGTTCAGTGTGCCTCGGTTGATCAAAGCAAGAAAACTCACTATACTCAAACTGACCAGAGTTGTCAAATAGACCATTTTCGAATTCTCATGGCTGGACATGAAATGGAGGCAAATGCGGACAAATCTTTTCACATACACACAAAAAAAATTGGCCCGCATTAGCCTCCATTTCATGCAAGATCCAGTCCAGCCGTGAGATATTCAGTTATTCCCAGGATGGTGATCTTTTTAGTAGATTTCCCTTCCTACACTTCAAACAACTAAGCAAAGACGCCAGCAAAACCAATGCTGACTCACTCCCAGGCTGTTTCCCGCGATTACTCAATGACTGCCGGCCGCGTCAACGTGCATTCGCTTTGCGTTCCAATTGGCTCAATTTGGTGTGATTCGCTTAAGTAGAATGCGCGTTTTGATTGGTCAAAACTAAAGTGCAGAACGCTTGACGTTATAGTGGGCTCTTCAGCTCCATTCAGATGACAAGGGGTAAAATAAACGTCATAATAATCTAGTTTTCTTGGACCGTACTGTAAAACCTGGCTCCTTGTTTTCTCCATTTTAATTTATGGCACGAGATAAATTGAACTGGAAATAAATTGAACTGGAACTGGAAAAAACGCAGACAGCAACTTTAAGAACGGTCTTGGAACTTGTTTCGTATATTTGCACGCTCGTTGTCACTAATGATGTCAACGCCCGGGGAAGGGGACTCCCATATAAAAAGGACAAGGTGCTAATCGCACCCCCAGGGTAAACGCCGTCTAGTTTGACGGAAATTTACTTTACTTTCTTGTTTTAGCCATAGCGCAACGCTTGGAAGCCAGTACTTTTCGCCGGCATCTGTGATGGCTCTCACAGCACCAAACTTTTGGAGGCCCGAGTTTCCCTACTGCGGGCTGCATGCAGCAGCTCAGATACTGATGGATATGGCGAGCAAGTAAAGCGCTCTCTTTTGGAAGAAGTTTATGCAAATAATTTTAAAGCAAAGGATCGACAAGTTTTCAAACGAAGTTTTTTGGGGCGTTGTTTAAGTTTAGACCCTTGGTCTTGTGCGATCTTCTTTCTGAAGTTCAGTTGTTACGCCACTTCTTACGCAAATTGTATTGGCTCAACATAAAAAAGTTATATGGTTATTGAGAGAGATGCAGTTGGTACAAAATGTTGATAACAAAAATGATGCATCCAATAAAGAATTTAAGGTTAAAAAAACATTTGATCATTTTTTGTGTAATTGTCAACACATGCACAAACGTATTCCAAAAAATATCCCTTTCTTGCAAAACAAAATTAATGATGACCTTACCACAACCAAACAACAGATGTGCATTACGAGAAAGTCCTAAACTTTATAGCATGTTCCAAATGTCATAAATCCCTCTAACCCTTTGGGCTTTTCGAGAAACAAACTTTCAAATCTTGAGGAAAATTACTGCAACTTGCTCGTTATTAAACATCAGTTAGAGAAAGAAATTACCACACAGAAATGGGGAATCAAAAAACATCTCGTAATATTTACAAATTGAATGTGGGATGAGAAGTTCTCCTTTGGTTGAATATGGACAAACTTGCTTTATACCATAACCTGAATTATAACATGAATTACAAGACTTTTTTTGCATGGCTATTCTGAACCTGAGCGACTACTGATTCTGTTTCTGTTTCACAACTATGAAGCACTGGTCTCAGCCTTTTTTGCCCAAGGATCTGTGTGCTGATACTTTACTACTGGGTCAGGTTGGATTTGCCGTCGTCCTGATGAATCAATAACATTCTCCAAATCATAGAAGGAATACTTGTTGTATGAAAAGTACTCTTGAACCTTGTATGTGCTGTTATCTTCTGCTGCAAAAGCAGAAAATAAAAATCATGAATGCAAAAACGTAAATATTTGGGAATCTGGTGGCTTGGCGACAGAAGAAAGGACAACTGAAACATCAGACCCTTAGCAGACACCTTCGACCTCCTTAAAACCACCTAGGTCCACTTTTAACCCATTCATTAGGGGTGCAGGGATGGCACAGTGATGAGAGCTTTTGCCTCCCACAAATGTGGCTCAGGTTTGATTTCCAGACTCTGTGTCATATGTGGGTTGAGCTTGTTGGTTCTCTCCTCTACATCGAGAGGTTTTCTCCAGGTACTCCGGTTTCCCCTCTCCTCAGAGACCATCATTTGACTTGATTTGCATTAATTGTTAATTTCAGTTTACAGTGTCCCCAATTAGTGCTTCAGCACTGGAACAACTAGACACGTAAATAAAGTTCCTTTCCTTTCCTTTCCTTTCCTTGTCTTCTGACAGTGAGATTTAAATCCCCAATTATGACTCTGACTCTGGTGATTCTACAATGTCTAAATCAATCGACTATTTAAAGATAAAAGGTAATTTTAGCGGTTTCACTTGTTAAACCACAGCAACA
>NC_090869.1:66292568-66332568 GCF_036669935.1 Montipora foliosa | reverse complement strand
TTCAACGCGTTTGCGTTTTTTTTTTTAACGCAAACGCAAACGCGTTGACCAAAGTCATTAACTTTCCGAAGTATTTGCATCACAAAAGGTTCAATGATGCGTTCGAAAAGTAATGTCACAAAATAAAACACAGTCTCGTTGTCTGGCTATACAAAGTTCGCGTTGCGGCCTCATAAAAACAAAAAGGTTTGTGTTTTCGGATTTTTTCACGTCCCACAGCCGTGTCATGTAAACTAAAATTACAAAATAAAATTTGAAGCGACCAAAAATGATTCTATGACAAGCGTAATGAAAATCCATGATATAACGCGCCGGCAAGCAGTTGTAAACACGAAAAAGCCAGCCGAAATTATGTGAATGGCTTTACAACTGTCTTGAAGCTTTTAACAACATGAACCAAAAGCACCGGGGACAATAAATTTGTTGACATTTGGAGTGGTAGTTTGCTTCAAAAGTAAAATCATTTTAGATATACAGGAACGAATTACACATTGCGCTGTTTCAACACGGAGATGAGAAAATTAGATGGCGACAAGCTCAAAAGACTTTTTGGTTTCGCCGCTAAAAAGACGAAATTGCTAAGCTTCCCTGATTATTGATCGATAATAACTTCATAGTTCTATTTCTTCAGTGATCTCCAATAAAAGCTGTGTTAAAATGGACTTCATTGCAAAGGCTGTTTATGTAAATGTTATAAAACAATGGTACGTCCAACCATGGAATATGCATGTCCTGTGTGGAATCCTCACCAGCAATATCTATCTGATAAACTCGAAAAAATTCAGAGGAATGTCTCAAGATGGATTTTAGGGAGTTCCATTGAGTACAATGAACGTTTAGAATACCTGGGATGGCCAAGTCTTCACTCTCGTCGTGACTTTCTTAGCATAGTCCAATTATTTAAGTTTATTAATTGTTTTTCTAAAGTCAATTTACATGATTACATACAGTTTTCGAAAGGTCGTACCAGGTCTGCTCATGGTTACAAAATTTGGACACCATATGCTCGAACTAACATCTATAAATTCTCCTTTTGGCTGAGGTATATTAATACGTGGAATGATCTGCCAGAAAATTTAGTTCATTGTAATTCTGTCAGTAAATTTAAGAAAGGTCTTAAAAGTTATTTATACAACGTGACTCAGTAATCTTTTTATCCATTCATTTTTCTTTACTCTTTGTAAATATTCTACATTTTCTCCATGTTTATAGTTAAAATATTTTTAATGAACGTATAATGTATTTATATTTTATAGTTTCTTAATATTTCTATATTTAATGTTTATTAATATATTTTTTTTATTCTAATCTGTTTTGGGGGTTGCCGTATATGAGGATTCAGTTCTTCCCTGGCAGCACCCTTTTTGCGATGTTCTTTGCAAATAAAGTTGTTATAAATAAATAAATAAATAAATAAATGTGCGCGGGGCGGAGAAGAATAAATAATTCATTCGTTGTCACGCAACCTTTTCACCCCAAGCGCAGACGGCACGTATTATTATTTTGCTCCCTTTTGTGATAAAAGCATGAAACTTTGTAATAATCTCTGGAAGGCAAAATTAATTGACAACGCAGTAATTCAGCACTAAAGCTCACCACTTCACAAAAGGTCAACTAAAAATAAGAAACGGAGATTTCAAAATAGATAAGGCGGCTATATAAAGATGTGCAAATATTCGACTGATTATTCTCTGTAGTCAGTACCGCTCTGATCAAGTGAAAGACAGTTTGAAAGGAAACAACGCGGCGAACTAGCCATCAAAGCTTACTGAAAAACACATACAAACAATTTTCGTCTGGACTGAATATCAATCGTTGATCGATTGTTATTTGAGAGTTTTATAATGTCCGAGAATCTGTTGCGTGATAGTTGCTCGACGATTTAAACTGATTCATGCATATGCAGCTGCAGGTTATATCAAGGTCGTGATGCAGTTTCGCTTAATATGTGTTCTCATTGAAACATTCTATAAAAAAAACCCAATGCTCTAAGATTATTTTATTGTGTAGTAGAAGTATAATTTCGCTAGTGTAGCGATCGCGATCAAGCGTGTTCGTGTTATCTGATACAAGAAATTCGGAGAAACAAATCAATAACGCGGATTTCTTCTACGTAGCCGATTAAACAAGCGCATCTTTTCTCGTTCCTGAAGATTTCTTTTCCACCATTGATTGATAGTCAGTTGATCACACTTGTTCACTTTCCATCGCTAAAATTGCAGTCACTTTGTGGCCGTAATTTACATACCAACTTGTAACACAATGCAAAGGTGCCAAACTTGAATAACAAAGGACAAACGCGTTGAAAAAAGACTAGTTCGCAAACGCGTTTTTTTTTTTTCAAACGCGTTGGCTCTTCGTTCCCAACGCGTTGTCAACGCGTTTGATGGTTCGCTTATCTTTGAGCGGTACTGTAGCACTTGCCGGCCAGGCTTTCGTGGTTTCAAGTTTACAAGGAAACACTTCATCCAATAACAACCTTTCTCTCTCGCTAATTTTGAATGCTTTACTCCCGTTTTTCAATTCAAGAAGAGTCAAAATCTTACAGGCTAGCATTGCTCTCATCAATGCCTGGTCTGTTAAAACTTGGACGTTTAAAGATTCGTGCAGTTTCACAATGGTCTTTTCCCAAGAGGCGTAGATCCTTTCTGATTGTGATTCTTTCAGTATGACTTGACACGGTCTCGACAACACGGATTCGCTTGCAAATCCTGGAATGTTTGCTGGCAACGTACAGTTTTTAAAAAAAGATAATTCAGACGAACTTGCGATGTAATTGAACGCCGAAAGATTCACACTCGAGCCTCCCAGGGTAAGCATGAACTTCAGTAATAGGTTCTTGTTCGAAGCATCGGGGGTTGTCAATCTGCTGAATATACAGTACATAAACGAAGAAGTAGAGTGATACTCGCACAGGCACTTCACCAACAATTTCACTCGCTTCGTGATGCTCTCGATTCTATGCAGGAAAAATACTCTATACAAATCTGACATCTGGTCGGCGTCGCGACATCTCATTGCCAAACATGCACAATTTTCCGCTACCTGCGGTGGAAAGTCTTCTTGTTTCTCCTTAGAAAGGGCCATTTCTTGAGTTCTCTTGACTTCTCTTGACTTCTCTTAGGTTCTCTCGAGTTCTTCTGAGTCGTAGCTTTCTCAGTGGTTTGATTCTAGCTCAACCGCGTTCCGTTTTTATAGACCTTGAGTCTCGATTGCATGTAGAATCACGAGTATACGTCATATATGCAAACACGAAAAACATTGGTGGCCGAGTTTGTATGTCATAGCTGAACCCGGACTACTAAAGCAAACCACGACGGAGCCAAAATTGGCCCTCGTACTATGTCGTATGCGATGAGGCATGTTACGTCATGGATATCTTTGCTCTTTGACGCGGATGATACCACGAAGAATATTTGTGCTTCCAATGCGAAACGTAGCCTATCTTTAAACGAGATGCTTCTGTGAAGCATACACTGGGTTGCCTGTGGTACGTGCTACAGAAAATCAGAAGGCACTGAATTGTGTGGTATTGAAATACAGCATTCCAGTCTCTGAAGAACAACAAATAAAGGAGAAGCGAGAAACATTGGCTTCTGGGCTGACATGTTGATAATTTTCAAGTTCCCCCACAACTTCTGTTTACCACAAGTGTGCCCTCTGAGCATCTGACTGCTTTCTAATACTAAAGTTCACTGAAGTTAAGCCCTGCCGGGCGGGGTTAGTGTTTGGATGGGAGACCAAGACAACATTCCCCTCATAAAACAGAAGCATCGGACCGAAAATACTATTAACTCTAACAAATGCGAACTCAGCAAGGTACAGATCTTGTTAGCTTGCTTTATGCAAAACAAATATTGATGAAAAAGCAAATAACTATTGATACACAGTTTTCAGAAAGAGCAGAAGGAAGTTTCCCGAACGGTCGATCGAGAATAAAATATTTACGACATCAAAACAACATTAATTTTGAACCGTGAATATAGAATATAAAAGTTACGATCAGCGACAAACATTTTGGGAGATTTTTGCTATGTTCAAGTAAATTGCAAAATCGAAAAGTGACATGGCCGGAATTCAGCGAGCGCCGTGATTACGTTACTCGTCAAACAGTGAAGCATCTGTGTCAAATGATGGCAAGATACCGGGTTTTTAAAAAGTTTCTTTTTCTGTCAAGTGTTATAAAGTTTGACAATGAAATGAGCGAAGTCAAAACAAAGATCACAATCGCCCAACTCTTGTTTATGCAAAGTCAAAATTTACTCTCCAAGACGCGTACGACGTTATTATCACCAGGTAATTCCATCATTTTGGAAATAGCAGCTACTTTATTATTCATCTGCGTCACAAGTTTTCACTGATTTTGGGGCTCATTTTGTTGAAACTCGAGCACGCTTTCAACAGGCCTGTGAACCCTTCCCGCTTACAGAGCAAAACTAAAAAACTTCTCGCATATCACATTTCAACCTTAAGCTCGAAAATTCAATACACAACATGATATTATAATTCACAAAGGCAGAAAATACCACAGAATCCTTTTCCAGCGAAAGTTTTATTGAAACAAACAACATACTTGCTCTTAGAGGCGAAAACCTCTTCCTATTTCATTGCGTGCGTGAAGACAACAAACTCAATTGTGTCAAATTACCTTGTACTTCAGGTAAATACTGCTCACTTTGATTTCGTCTCGACGGGCGATAGATTGTTGTCGAAGTCCAGTACTCGTCGCTTTTGAGATTCATGCCTAGTTTATCCAACTGACTTTCCATTATTGAGCACCATAAGGGTATATTTTGTTTAAGGATCCACTAAAACGCCATTCGCGTTGCATGAGTTTCGACGCCATTGCAGGCTAAGTTAATGATTCTACTGTGTCCACCAGAGAAATCTACGCAGTTCCACTACCCTCTCGATCCTACGAAAATACGCGCAGAAGGCTCTATCCACAAAGACACCACTTACCAGGGGAGTGACAGGCAAGACTTTTACCGACACGGAAAAAAAAAAAAAAAAAAAAAAAGAAAAAGAAAAAAAACAAGAAAACAAACAAACTAAACGCAGACCTCGACTGGTTTGCCATAGGCAACCCAGTAAAAATACTTTTGCTAAGCCCACGAATTCCAACACCCATTACATTCCAACACCCATCACATTCCAACATCCATCACATACCAATACCCGTCGCATTCCATAACTCTACGGATTACCAGAGTAAACCATGACACCGAGAGCCAAAATTGCCCCTCCTACGAATGTCGTGCCATAAGGCATATTACGTCGTAAACATCTTTGCTCTTTAATACGAATGATATAATGAAATCATTGGTGGCCGAGTTTGTATGTCATAGCTAAACCCGGACTACTAAAGTAAACCACGACGGAGCCAAAATTGGCCCTCGTACTATGTCGTGTGCGATAAGGCATGTTACGTCATATCACGAAAAATATTTGTGCTTCTAACACAAAATGTAGCCTAAACAAAAGACCCCCCAAAACATCTTAGAACCCGAAAAGAATATGATGTAATAACCATGACATCACGAGTAATGTTTGTTCTCGAACGCAATAGCTTTTTTTCGCCCCAAAAACGTAGTAATGTCATTTATTGCTGTTTTGAAATTCACCTGCCACTGATACATGCAGATTTTACCAAGTTTTGAGATTAGTGGTAATGTTGATTAGAGGCGCTGTTTTCTTTGTTATTGTTTTCCCAGATTCATAACAGATTTGGATTACTTAGAGGCCAGCTTGCCAGTTTTTGATTTTTCACACCTGAAGGTAATGAGGAAAAAATTTAATAACTTGCATACAATCAATTAACTCTGAAAGGAAAGGAAAGGAAAGGAAAGGAAAGAAAAGTGTCTAGTCTGCTAGTGCTCCAGGAGCACAAACTGGGGACACTGTAAACTGAAATCAACAAGTTAACCCAAATCAAATGTTGGTTTTTGAGGAGAGGGGAACACCGCAGTACCCAGAGAAAAACCTCTGCCTCCGGGTGCAGAGTAGAGAACCAACACACTCAACCCACATATGATGCCAAGTCTGGGAATCAGACCCGGACCACATTGGTGGGGGGTGGGTGCTCTCACCACTGTGCCAGCCCTGCACCCTGTAAGCCCTTAAGTAACCAATCTGTATGTATACAAATCTGTTCCTTCTGTAGCTAGCGAAACTAAAAGCCATTCATTAGGCCACATTACCCTGGGAACTCCATGTCCCATTCTTTGAAAATAAAGTGAGAGATTGTTGACATGATATCCAATTTGATTTTTTTATGAACAGGGGTCATAAAACTGGGCCTGTAGTTAATGGACCTTATCTGAGAAGACCTACATGTAAACATCCAACCACTTGCAGTTAAAGTCACAACAGGAACACTTGCGTCCTAGTTATTCTTTGACCCTGAGAGCTGAGAGTTGATCGCGCACCGGTGGCTCAGTTGGTTGAGCGTCTGGCTGTCACGTGGGAGGTCGCGGGTTCGAACCCCAGCCGGATCAACACTCAGGATCTTAAAATAACTGAGGAGAAAGTGCTGCCTTTGTAATTTCATCTGCAAATGGTTAGACTTTCAAGTCTTCTCGGATAAGGACTATAAACCGTAGGTCCCATTTCACAAATATCTTCTATGTTCATAAGTTCCCTGTGGGACATTAAAGAACCCAAACACTATTCGAGAAGAGTAGGGGATAAAGTCCTGTTCTCTCCAGCAGAAGTGGCCAGCTTGGCAGTGATGTCTCTAAAAAGGCTTGTGGTGTATGAGGCCAACTGAGCAGAAATAGCCACAAGTCAAAAAGGGACTTTGCCGAGTGCTGGAACATGTAGATGTAGATGTAGATGTAGATGTAGATCTGGTATCAGAACCTGTGACATTCACAGGAATGTCCAGTGGCCTCTCCTTTGAACCATCTGGACTGGTCTTATCAACCATAATACGTCAAGGCAATCATTCTAATTTTAAACTTTAGTTCCCGGTGGAGGGACTTCGGATATGAAGGGGTGGGGATGCTCATCGCAAACTTTAAATTAAACCCCTAAAGGAGACCACTGTGGGCTTCGCCAAGGATTTTTTGACCCCTGAAAAAGACCATATTTAAAATGTATTAAATCTTTTATTTTTATTTTTCTTCACTGGGAAACCCCAATAAAGACCTTTTTGATGGCATTTTCCCCAGAACACCCTAAGTGAGACCAAAATCCGGAATTTACACCCCTAAGCAAGTCAATGAGGCTCCCCAACCTTTCATATGCGAGTTCCCCCCCCCCCCCTCCTCCCCACGCTTTAGTTGCCAAGTAATTTTCCATGTTTCAAATTTTTTTCATAACAATTTCAGAAAATGATCTCCTTGTCGAAATTCTCTATTCTTTCAGTTTAAAGAACGAGACCAGCTGGAGTGTATCTTTAAATTCTGGAGGAATCCAGACCCTAAGCAGTTTGATATATGCAAGCACTGGTAAGTATAAGTTATGAGTTCCAAAAACTGGAACTGTCTTTTCCAAGGATAAGGAAAATTATTACAAATCTCGGACTACAAAAATGTGTACAAAGCGTCTTCAAAGAAAGGCTCTTGTCAATACAAGAATACACGAATTCTTTGTATGACTGGCTGACGTATAAATTTTCAAGAATTATCTCTAATTATTAAACTACGTTCACAAATGGTAAAAGAAAACCTCAACATTCTTGAACATAATGCTTTAACAGAAATTCTATAATGCCATTTTGCTCATCCTGGGAATGTTTTGTTTCCTGCAAAATGAGTTTGTCAAGCATTATGATTTGATTCCTTTGCTTTGATGTATTTTTTTTCTTTAGGGAGGAGAGGTTAAGGCAATATTTTGCAACTCGTTACGACTCTCGAAAGAATATCTATGACTGGGACTATAATATGAAACTATCCAAGAAGGTATATAGCTTCAACTGTGTAGAATGTGGTTTTTAACTTATCGTACAGCCCTTAGAGCTCGGTTTTTATAAAGTGTGTATTGTAATAGCCCCCCCCCCCCAGGGGATGCTCACTCATCGTGCTAACATGAATGCACCAATTAGAGACGCCTCTGATTGTTCTTCATGAAAACCAATGAGAAGACACTTTGCTTCAGGGTTCCCCAGAGCTCTTCTCTCCTTCAGTAATACACGTCTCCACGAGCTGCAAGCCTTAAATGTCACCTTTATTGAATAAAGGTTCTGTTTGTTCTTTTTTGCTTTGAACCTTGCAGGCGTCTATTGTAAATGGCAATGAGTACAAGAGCTGGCGCGAACAAGGTGTGGCCTTCGAACTGCGTAGTGACTCGACTTACGAAGTTTCTAACAGGACCTTGGCATCAGGTCTTATCCTCAAAAAGGTAATAGATTAGTGAATCTAATGGGTTTAAGCTGTGTTGAAAACCGTCAGCAATTTAATGATTTATGTTGCGCCGGGCCGTTTTGTTGCGAAGGGCGCGAGCAAGCGGTCAATCCCCTTAAACGACCCGTTAAGGCGCCCGCAAACGGGGAAACATTGTTGCGGAACATTGTTTCCCGAAATGTTCCCTCGGTGCGCAAACAATCATTAGGGAGCTTAAGCAACGACAACGGCGACGGCAACGAGAACGTCACGAATTTGCATATTTAGTAGTTAAAAACAATAGCTTCGCACGCCCTGCACGTGCGTTTTTCACTTTTGTCCATTTCGTTGCCGTCGTCAGCAAAACAACAGCGTGAAATAGCCAAGTTTTTGGTTTTACGAAGAACGTCAGCACTTGAGGATAAATTTTCATTTTCTCTCCTAAAATGGAGTGCCGTTCCGACTGGTGTCATCTTTGAGGAATTACCACACCCTTGTCATCTTAAAAACGTTGAAACAGTCACGAAGCGATTAAAATCACGCAAATTTATATTTTGAGATGACGTTCTCGTTGTCGTCGCCGTTGTCTTTGCTTAAGCTCCCTATTATGACAGATAAGGACGGCAAAGAAAAACAATAAACAATTTCTTAAAGCACGTGCCGGGCGTGCAGAGATGTTGGGTTTGCTCCTTTGCACGTGCCACGAGACATGAAAAAACCATCTGTGAAATTGTCAACCGCTTGTTTTGGAAAGCCGATGTTTTAACATGTTTTTAAGGTAACAAAAAGAAAAAGAAATGTGAAGTTTGACGAATTAAATGCTCTCCGTTCTTGAGTTACAAAGGGAATTGTGACACCCGAAAATGGCCCGTAAAGTTTCGGGACTTTCGAGAAACGGGCCCCCTGGCCAGAGTTTCTCTGCCTTTGTGTGGGCCCATTTTTAATCAGTAGGGTTAACGCTCACATGGTTCATATGGGGTAGATACTTAGCACTTCACATTACACTCTAATCAGCCATCTTGAGAACTGATTTCACGGTAAGGAACTGTGCTCGATCTTGTTATGTCATCCGGATATAAAAAAATATCCGGACTTGGCGTCCACACGGTTCCGGATTCATATCGGATTCAAAAATATCCCCTCTGGAGGGAGCGTATTCAAAAAGTTCCGGATTCGCCAGCGAATTTGCCGGATACGTGTGGACGGAAGGCGTATCCGGAAAGAAAAATTTGCGGATTAAAAAACTGATATCCCGATACGTGTGGACGGGGCCTTAATGGTTTATCATTTACTAGAAATGGCCGAAAATTTCGATTGAATTTTACATGGTAAGTCTGTTTTGGAGAGTTGCTCTTTTATTTTTACCATTTACAAGCATAAACCGAATGGTCCCCGGTTTGTTTGTGAATTGGAAATTTCATGATTTGCGTGCTCGGTGTACCCTTCTGGAAAATGGCGGAAAGGGGAATGCGTGTTCACTGTCCTTTCCCTGGTTTATCTACTTTCCCAAGTCCCTCTCAGTAATTCTGAGAGAATTTCGAAACATTGGAACTCGCCGATCCTCATACAGGGTTCGTGCAGCCCCTTGAAGTCCTTGAAAAGCCCTGGAATTTAATTTTAGACTTCAAGGGCACTTGAAAAGCCCTTGAAAAAAAGGATTTTACGGAGAACTGCTTGAAAACTCCTTGAATTTTTGCTTGGGTGAAAATTGTTGAGATTGCATCATGCTAAGTTAAAAGAGACATTTCAAAAACTGAGCCCAAAATTGACTATTAGGGAAACATTAAAACCTAAAATTAAAATGTCCATGCGTGCACTCAACTTGCAGGATGTGGTAAGGAATATCAAGGGAGGCTTTTTAAGGAAAGAAAACACTGAAACACTATGTATGGCATAGAAATCTTCTTATAAAGACTCCTTGAAAACTCGATTACTCCTTGAATACTCCTGGAATTTTACAGACAAAATCGAGCACGAACCCTGTCATGGAACTTCTCATTCAAGAGCTTTTGCTTGCCATTCGCGCAAACCAGGGAACATCCGATCTGGTGTGAATATAATCAGCAAACTCTCATTCCAAATTTGTCTTATTCGCGCGGCGGCCATATTGGCCATAGGTAATAGATTTCGTAGCCCGAGCCTCGAGTTGAAATGTTTGGGAACGAGTTTTCAATCCCTCGGGCCGCCGTGTGATTATAGCCTATTCCTTACTTTCACTTTGTGTCAGGATGGCGAACGGATCGCCCGGCGCGGTTACTGGGGCGACATTATCAACAGCCCACACATCGCATTTGGAACAGAGAGTGAGGAGAAGTCACTTTTTAAAACATCCAATGGGCAGCATGTAAAAGTAAGTATGAACGGCGCTTAAAGCCTTTGGAATACGAGCTTTTTGATTTTTTACGCTTGAGAAAAATTATTGATACTGGTCTAAGCTTCGTATATGAAACAGGACTCCATGCTCTCCAATTTACAAACGATTGGACGAAGCGGTAGGCCGAGTCGAGTTCGCAGTCAGGTTTTCTCTTTGAGTCCAATTCTTTTCAAATTGGACAAGCATGGATTCCTGTTTCAGCACCCTGCGAGCAGAGCCTCCTTTTGTCTTTTTCTTTACTGAGAAGGAGAAAAGGAGGCTCTGCCTGAATTGCGACAACTCTTTGAAGCTGTCGCAGCCCGAACTTCTGGACTAGTCAATCTTGTTTTCTCTCGTCAAACCGGTTTTTCCAGTGCGAGCATCCGTTTAGTGATAAAACCGATGGTTATAGTTGAGCCCGCAAGACCGTAAAAAAACCAAGATGGCGGCGAAATCTGGCATATTAGGCTCGGGTTCGAGACTGTATGCTGGCAACATGAAGCGCATACTCAATAAAGATCTTACTCGATCCATGCAGAGTCTTTCTCGAGAACGCCAAAATCGAGCAAGTGAAAAAGGCTCTGCTAGCAGGCTGCTGTTACAAGTTTCTCTTGATCCAAAAGTCATTGATGTCCGCCATTATTAAAACAAGCAGCGCTTTTCACTGCTGTAAACATTATTGCATAATTGGCCAATACTTGCATGAACCTCCATTGTATTCCTCGGCAGTTGATTGTTTTAAACTCCGAAAAATGTAAGTTTCAAGTCGTTGTTTAAACTCGCGATTTTCTCAGGCTACGCCTCGTGAGTCCACGACATTTTGACCACTGTGGTGACGAATGTCGTTGTCGATAAGAGTACAGACAACGCTGAATCACGTTCGATTTGTTAAAGCGAAAAAGTCTTTTGACTCTATTGGTATGCAAAACTTGAGCTACATTCTTCTATTGTTTTGCCACCCATATTGCCGTCTTATCACTTGAGTGCAATCAAAGAATTGAATGGGAAAATTAATCAATATAGCTCTCGAACATGCACCTATAACCTCAGATTGGTTTTCTTCTATGGTCATTCGCTCAAATGGTGTACTCATTTTCAAAACTTTCTAGACCTCCACCCATGTATCGGAATACAATGTTACAGCGCTTATGCACGAAATAATGACAGGAGAAAAGTATGCGCCACCGAAGAGCGATGACAAAGACGCAGCAAAGAAGGAGAAAGCGACTTTACAAGTATTGACAGAAGAGCAGGAAATAGAGACAGACGAAAAAACAACACAGGAAGGGACAAAAGTGAAGACAGCCGATTCTGAATGTGGAACACAAGGTTGTAAATTATTTAAGGCGTGTGCAATCATCCCATGACACTTTCCAAGTACCGTTTAATTTTGTTCTTTCAGATGACTCACTCAGTTTCGAGTGTAAGCCCACTCGGAAAACCCAAAGTCAAGCTAAACGGCAACTTACATTATGAGGAGCAACTCCCATATATTCCTGTCACGGAGTTTCCACAGACCGATTTATTTTTAGATTAAATTTCCTGCGAATGAGACTCCCGCAGGAGCCCGATGACCAATCACTGGAACTTAACTTGACGTCACAGCGTCACCGAACTGGAACTGCCTCAGTTTGTTGTTTTGCGGCAAAGGTAGTCCAAAAATAGATTGATCTGTAAAAATGTTGTGACATAGGCTTAGTTTGGGAGTTGCTCGCTCCAACTTATGGGCTGCTGACATTATCTTGAACGTAATGATATATGAAATGTATCATATATTGAACTGCGGATATGAAATCAAGCGAAGCTATGATCCTCGAAGTTATCAACTGATTCATTCATCACGGGAACTATTGAATCCACAAATGACCAGCTGCCAACGTCAGTGGCTTCGTAGCTCAGTTGGTTGGAGTATCGCACCGGTATCGCGAGGTCACAGATTCAAACCCCGTTTAAGTCCTGAATTTTTCAGGCCTCTCTACGCAATTGGTGAAATTGCGTTCATAACTGCGAGGATCATAGCTTCACTTGATTACATTATCTTGTGTTCTCGGTTCTAAATTCTGCACTCAAGTTACATCTGGGGGCCTAAAACATCAAGGGGCTCTTCTCCAAGTTAACGATTATCTTTTTCTTCTGAATCGACTTGAGCGAGTTTCAATCGAGTGTCGTAAAACCAAAACCAAAGTAATTACTTTGGCCAATCAAAAAGGACGGAGACAATCCAGTAAACCAATCAAGACTCGAAGTAATTACACGTAGCCAAAGCGCGGGAAAATGTGCACGCGCGAGCCACGATTGGTTTTGGTTTCACTTGTGATTGGTTGAAAAAGTGGCGCGAGAACTTTGAACCAATCACTGAGTGAAGTAATGCAAAACCAAAGCAAGTCGCTAATTACTTTCGATACTCAAATGAAAACCCCTCAATTGTCGTTAATTAAAAAAAAAACGGTATATCGTTGGGTTAACCACTGAGGAACTTCTACTTTATACGAACGGCTTCTTTCTGCTTCGCCATTGAAGACCAAGACACCAAGGTTCATTCATTCAAGTCTCGCATAGCCTCGGAACATCGCTGCTGAACCGAGTGATACTTCTATGCCTGGATGTTAAAATGTTAATCTTTGATGTGAACTTTAGCATTCTACTTTTCATTTCTTCAGTAGCGAGGGAATGTACAGGTTTGCAACGGCGTTCAAGTTAAAAACCTTCTTACATTTTGTCAAGAAAAAATAACATTTTCGCGGCTAGCTTTGTAGCCATGTGGTGGACAAGAAGCTATGTGAAGGGGTTAGTAAGGTAACAGTTCCAGGTTCGAGTCCTTTTTCCAGACATTTGGGTTGTCTTATATAAAGAAATTATGATTTTGCACAAAATCTATCAGCCCATCGGTGTTTTGAATTAACGCTAAAAGTCGATTCAAAGGAAATTAAGAATTAACGTTAATAGGTTAAATGATTAAGTCACATGCCGAGAATACGTTGGGAAAATGAAGGCTTATCCAATTCTGAGCTGCGGGCGCCACTTTTTCAAAGCTGGGATAACTTAATGCAGTGCATAAGCCACTATCTAACAGTCGCAATCTGCAACAATTTCAGTGTAATTGCCCACGTAACAGTGAGTAAGCACATTTAAGTAAGGGCGTGTACGACAACCTCGATCAACGTTTAACGAGGAGAATATTTTATATTCTGGATAGTCACTTATCCACTGGATAGAGTTATCTGGTCTTTGAACAACTCAGGAGTTCAGGTCTCCAGCCTCCTCAAAGGCCACTGGCTTCATCTTTGTCATTTGCGCTCTATTTTTTTAGGCTACATCAAGTGTCCCGGTATCAAGGTCCATTTCCTACCTGTAAACTGTGTGCTGGATCTTTCCAAGAAAAGCAAATACAACAACTTTTTTGATGTCGTTTACTTCTCCAACAGGTACGTTTATATCCCGTGAAAGGTGCCACTGTTTTTCTGGGGATGGTATCTTTCTCTTGCGAGTTTTAATGTTTTTTTTATTTTTCGGGCGCAAATCCCACGCTAGTTGCTGGGAGGCGAAATAGCAAAGGGTGTTCGGAGTTTGCACGCCTTCAACCATAGTTAGTTTCGCTTTCTCAGCGATTCGTGAATAAGCTGCAAAACCTAAATCTCCGTGCTGTTCTACTTCGTCTTGCCTCCCAGGATTACTTGTATCCTTGTGTGTCACTGCCATGTGCCTTTTTAGTCCGCTCTTGCTCTTGCATTTCGTCTGGCACAGTTCTCATACAGTGTTTTCGAGTTGAACCTGATGTAAAGAAAAGATACATTTAATGATAGCCCAGCAATCAGTCGGGAAACGACAAATTACACGGTTTTGTTCGAAGAACGCATCAAATAACAACATATCTCCGCATGAAAGTAGTTTTAAGGAAATTTTCGAATAACACATGAAGTTAACAGCACCAACACCGATCGATCGACTTTCGAACGTCATTAATTTTGTGATATTTTTTAAGTTGCTATAGAAGTTGCTAACACTTACTTCAATTGCAGCTTCTCGAAACTGTTCATCTAGCTCTTCTCCATTCTCCAAAATATCCAAAATCGTGTCAAAATCGTCTCCAAATAAATACAAATCATTCACGTCCGTCATGTTGGTTTTCACTGTGCACTGTCAATGTCATGTGACCACTTGTGTCAACTTCAAATGCCAAACAATGGAAAGTTGCTTTGACGTTTGCCGGGTTTCTTAACCAGTTCCCTCTATTAACTATGCTTCAACCCCGGCTTCAACGCAGCCCACTGTTTTATTATATACTAATATGCGTTATCTTCGATTCAGCTCGAGAACGATTGGAACTGGTGTGAAAATTTGTGTGTTCTGCAGGGAGAGCATGCAGTTCGGAATAAATTGTGTTTATTAAATTTTCGATCTCGGATATTGCATTTCTAGCTTTCTGATTGGTTCACTCAGTCTCGGTTATCAGCTCATATACCGCGTGACCTGAAATGGAAACTGATTGCGTCAAGTGTTGGCAAGCTTTTCCACGCTGGAAACTGATAGGCTTTAATTTCCAAGTGTCAAATCTTTCAGAATTTAATGAGAATTTAATAAACAATAATTCCATTCGCGCTTGTTGGATATGAGACTTGTTATAGCCAACTCGGCATCTCTCATATCCAACGCGCGCTCATGGAATAATTGTTAATTGATCCAATTTTGGGGACAGTTGGATTTGCGAAAGCTCTATGTTGCTTTTTTTTACAGTATGGTTCATTTATTAACACCAGAGGTCAAGGAACTTTTTGCCGATGAAGCCGTCATCGTGGCTGAAACAACCAAGTAAGCTTACAATCCGTCGAAGTAGGATCGGGTACACTAGTACTAGAATGCACGAGCGCTGATATTCCTACCTCTGATAGAGCTGTAAGGACTACAATCCTGGTCAAAACTGTTGGGACAATTCCCACTTTCCTCGCTCCCCCCATTACAATGTTGATTTTTCACGGTGTCCGAAGTCAAGAGTAGTTCATCGATCGCACGAATGTCTCAACATTGTCTGTGGGGAAGGGGGGGGGGGGGGGGACGCAAAAAAGGCAGCGACAGAGGAGCACGCGTTGGTTGTATAACGATGGAAGCAGATTTGACCAGTGCCCCAAAGTCTTTTGACCAGGATTGTAGATATTGCACGTTTTTGATAAAGCGTGAAACTGATTTTTATCAAAAAGGTCTGTCAAGATTTAAAGACTGTTACTGTGCGAATCCGAAAACCATGAACACTTTGATTTGATTTTGACATTTCCATTGTGTAGCAACCAATCGGAAGCGACGTGAAACCATAAAATGTGATCGGAGATTTGAGATCTCGCACACCGGCTACTAGGAGGTGATCAGTACTCGGCTAATCACCTTCGAGTTAGCCAAGAAAAATTTAGTTTGTGCCCCTCAGAGGGACACAAACATGGCGTCTCCTTACAAAGCCTTATAACTTGAGTAAAGCATTTCTTCGAATATCTCCCGCTCGAAACATCGCACAGACCTGAACCTTTGCGAGACCGTTTGAATATTCATCTTCTTTTATCTCTCTGATTCTTGACTTTACTTGTTGAATGGTTTTGATGATGGTGTGACAGTGAAAACCGGCAATTTTTATATCCCTTTCAAGGTTCATGTTGGATCTCAGACCCGAGCAAATGCAAGAATACGTGAAAAAGATAACTGCCATGGCTCTGAATGTTGGCTGTAAGGTGTGTTCACTTTAAGGCGTGGTAGGGCGAAAAACGTTCAAAAACTAAAGTTAGTTTTCTAGTCTTTCAGCGGTGGAACACTAATTGGGACATCGTAAACTGAAATGAACAAATTAACGCAAATCAAATCAAATGCTGGTTTTTGAGAAGTGGGGAAACCGGAGTACCCGGAGGAAAATCTCTCTGAGCAGAGTAGAGAACCAACTTCCCTGATAGCAGAGGTCTCTGTTCTTTTGCGTTCGCTGGTTTAACGAGTACGGGAGAAGACACCTCTGCCATGGATCGAAATTCACTGTGTTGAGCGTGCACGGCGGTTACTTAGCGACCGAATCCTTACGTCATACTTCATGTTGTGTGGGCTCACTTTAAACAACAGCGGAATTACTGTAAAGGAATGCGCGGGACACAGTGGGCTCAAGTCACAGTCAGCAAACATATCATGGGGCATGCGGTTTGAAGAGTGCCTTCCAAGGTTGTGGACGGCGGTTGCATCAGAGCGAGTTTCGATCCATGGCAGAGGTATCTTCTCCCATACTCGTCAACCCAGCGAACGCAAAAGAAAAGAGACCTCTGCTAACAGGTAAAGAACCAACAAACTCAAACCACGTATGACGCCGAGTCGGGGAATCGAACCCGGGTCACATTGGTGGGAGGCGAGTGCTCAGACCACTACGCCAGCCCTGCCCTCCCTCGTCGATGGGAGGGAGTTTAAGAAACGACAGCCCACCGCACACTAGAGGTAGAACCCACACACTATTCGAGAAGAGTATGGGATGAAGTTCCCGATGTTGTGGCTGTCCTTTGTCATGTATGGGTTGGTGGGTGGGTGGGTGGGTATAGCAGGTCCACATCAGTTGAATAGCTGCCAGAAACTTCAACCTTCCGCACGAATTCAAACTGGTTTGAATTCGTGGTGCTGATCGTAGCCACAAACTTTTGCCGCAGGGAAAATGATTTTTACAAAATTAACCGTGTCACGCGAGGCGAATTGTTGCGGCGTCTTGTTCCCGCGAAGTGTCGCACGACTTATCCTCTAGTGTGTCCCATCCTTAAAAGAGGGCAAATAATCGTGCTCCAACGTGTGGCGCGCATTTTGTGGTATTCTGCATAACAACGACATAAAATATAACGTGAGGATACAAATGCTAATCTTTATTTATTTTTCCTCTGAAACTGCTGTTACCGAATTTATTTTAGGGTACTTCGAATAATCGTGCAAGACTTAAAGTTATATTTTGAGGTGACGTTTCCGTCTACTTCGCCGTCGTATATCTTAAAGTCCCTATTGTTTGATTATGCGTAGCTGTCGTCCTTTCTCAACTCCCTGTTGACCGTGTTTCACGACCGGTTTGTCAGGTCGCTTAGCGACTGACAACCGAAATTCCGCGAAAAAATTTCCTTTCTCAACTCGCTTAAAGTTAAGCGACTCGGCAAATTTCAATAGAACTCTCATTGAATTTAAGCCACAAAAGCACGTAGTTTAAGGGAGTTGGCAATTTCAAATCGGAATTACAGCAGGCGTGCTATTTTTATTATCTTTATTATTGCATTGGCTGCTCTCTCCTCATTTAATCTTACCAGTGGAAACAGGTATCATTTTTAAGTCGCTTAACGAAGTCTGCAAACAAACCACTTTCAGGAATGTTAAGCGAGACCACTGCTGTCGTGAACACACGTCTCTTCTTTCACCTTATTCAGTTCGCATTGCTTGCCTTTGATGTATTTTTCTTTATCTTTTCCAGGCCACAAGAGATGTTGATGGAGAGAAAGATTCGCACGCCTTCTTCACTTTTCAGAGATGACATTGGAGAATAAGAATAAGAGTACATTCAGCTTTCCGAAAGAAAATTACAATTTCCTCGATTGTGATTGGTTAAAAAACTCGTATATATTTTCCACAAATTCACTGGCCAAGCTTCTGACCAAGTTGTTATCGGACAATCAAAAAGCCAATCACATTCAAAGTTGTGGTTTAAAAACAACCAATCACGTTCAAAGTTGTAGTTAAATCAACTAATCACAACCTTGGTTTCAATTACCATAGAAACAGTGTTTACGTACAGACTCCTATTACTCTTTCTTTCAGAGCGATATTAAACTATTTACGCCTCCTTTGTCAGTCTTTGAATCCAAATTTTCCCTTTCTTTCAGAACTTGGCTCGCTCTTCTTCTTTTCTCGGAAATTGTAATTTTTATGATTTATAGGTGAGAGGACTTCGTGTCGTCCAATTCGGTCTGTAATCATACTCGTAATAAACAAATCGGACTCCCTTTGCGCGGTCGTCCGATTTTGTTATCACTCGTATGATTACAGACCGAATCAGACTCCACTCAGTCCTGTGACCATTACTTATCACTCGTGTGAGGCATTTACGCCTGCTGTTTATACTCCACAAGTTTCACGCTTGCTATCAGAAGAGAGATTTAGCATCACGGTTTACGTGAAACGCGAACGCCGGGCAAAAGTGACTTACGTGACCATGATTTTCCCGCCATTTTTCGCGTTTACCTGTTGCCTCTTGCCTTTTCTACGTGAAAGTAGGCATTTTTGCGTATGCCGTATACGTGGAATTTTCTTCTCGTTTTTCTTCTACATAAGGAGTTGTTTGTGGAAATTAAGAACCCCCAAACCATTTTCCGTTGAGTCAAACAAGGAAAAATTAGGTTTCATGGTTATGGATCGTTCATATCCAACTCCTTACCGTAATTTTCTTCATGAACTCATTCATGTTTAGTCTCTGTGGCCGACTCACGAAACAGCTTAATCGAAACTCGCAAAATTTGACAGTTAAGGATTTTCATTTTATGTAGTGTCTTTTTCTGCAAACGAAAGACTCCGAGTTTTTGTTTTTGTTTTTGTTTTTTGTGAACGAAATACTCGAGATTAAAAGTTGCTGTGGGGTCACGATGCTAACGTCGCAAGCTTCACTCCATTTTACGTGAAAATTGAAACAGCAAGGCGACGCTTGCGGTTTCACGTAAACGTGACACTAAAAATCTTCAGAGATGCGAAAATGACGTGAAAGTTATCCTCTTAGAACTCTTGCTCGAGATGTACACAGAACAACATAATAAAATGTATGTCAATCGTTCATAAGTTCCAGTTGTACAATTTACTTCACCTAAGGCTCCTGAAGGATAAATCAATCCAAATATTAATAACACAACAACCACTTCAAGCTTGTGAATATTCTATGTCCCTCTAGCGAGGCACTGTCGTGCAAATTTCCCTTTCGTAAACGGTCGTTGCCATTTGAAACGGTCGATGCCATTTATAACGGTCGACTACACAGTTCACTTCAAAGAAAATTAAAAGAAACAAACTAAGAAAAAATATTAACAAAAATTAAGACAAAAAAGGAAAAAAAAAACATTTATAAAAGAAAAACTGGAGGAAAAAAAGAGTCCGAAAATTTCAAGACTCAAACTCGGGTTCTTAGCCCTCGCCCTAAACAGAACCCTAACCCGAACCCGGCCTAACTCATGACCAGCGAGACACAACTCCCAGTAACCGCAACCTTTTGAGTTCTTAGACCTAACGAGTGTAATTCAGAGCTAAAAAATGGCATCGACCGTTTCAAATGGCAACGACCGTTCTGAGAAATGGCAACGACCGTTTACGAAAGGGAAATAAGCGTCGCGAACCGCGCCAAATGTAGGGCTGCAAGAGGGTCAACTTTATCCAATTTAATATTTATAAATTGCGTCCAATATATTGCTAGACTATGCCATTTCCATTACGTGTATTAAAATGCTTTTGGCACTTGAACCCGTCCGCGCGCACAAATCTTTTCATTCGTCAGTAATTATTTATTATGACGTGATTCGCAAGTCTCCGTTAGCGTGAAGAAACTTTCCTTGACAAACTGATAATAGGCGAAGTCTTATCGAAAAAACACGCTTACAACCCCGCTTCAAGATGGACGCAATGGAATACATCTTTTCCCTGGCCAGGGAGGACAGCTCTAACGTTCTGGAATTTCATGCAGAATGCATCATGGAAGAAGACTTGATGAGCCTGAGCAGCAAATTCCCGTTGATCCCTGGATCGCAGCGATCGATCACCTTCTGTACAACACCTGTGTCGCATATGGTTGGTGAACGATTTGTCAAAAATTAAAGAGCAAAATAGTCGCCATTTTTTGATTGCTTTGAGCGTTTTTCAACGGACAAAAAACTAAAACCTTGAATTTCTAACAATTATTTTTACTTCTCCTATGTCTAGAATTGAGTTGGTTTGTAAATGCTTCTCTCCACAGCTCCTGTCACACTGTCTTTGGCAATGAACAGCCTTACTTTATTTGGCCCAAATGAAACGGCTTTGAGCTCTGTGTGAACACCAGAGAGATTTAGCGTTGTGTTTACGCGAAAGTGCAGACTGATGGTTGTTGTAAAAGACGGTGAAAACTCTTTGCTTCATATATTTAGCTAAGAGGCCGCACCTATAATCAAGGAAGTTCTGGTTTGTTATCTCACGACAAAGCTCTAGTTAAAATAACACAAGTTCGTTTGATTTTTGGTAGTACGCGATTTTCAGCCCACTGCATGTTTGCAGTAAACGCGATGTCAAATCTCTCTTTTAGGGAGTTCAATAAACGACAACGTCTGCAGCACTGACAACGCCACAGAACAATATTATTGCGGTATCTGCGCAGCAACGTTAAACCGACAGATTTGAGGTTTTGAGGACGTCTTGAGCATACAAATATGAACCTTTAAGCCTCATTTACACTAGCAAGTTTTCCTTGACAACCCCACTTGTCAAGGAAAACTTGCCGCCTGTACACACTTGCAAGTTTTCCTTGACAAGTTTTCCTTGGTAGTAAATGGAAAATGTGACTAACTTTCCTTGACAAGTGCACTTGACAATTTACAGTAGCAAATATCGTCCTTGACAAGTGTCCTTGTTCAAAAATTCAAACAAGGACACTTGTCAAGGAAAAACTTGTCATATTTTTCAATTTACACTGCTAAGGAAAACTTGTCAAGGAAAACTTGCTAGTATAAATGAGGCTTTAATTGTGTACTTTTACCCTCATACCGCTCGTACCAATTTCTTGTTACGATACTTGTACCACATTGTAATAAGAGGTAAGATGAATAATCGCGAGAGACTCACGATGGTGCCAAGTTATACTCTGAGGTGTCATTTTCGTCGACGTTGCTGTCGAAATAACTGGCCACAAGTGTCGTAAAACAGTAACCATAGCAATTATTTTTTTCCAATCAGAATAGACGCAGAGCCAATCATATCGCAAAACAAATGCATGCAGCCGCCCTTAAGCGCGGGAAAACGTGCTAAGCAAATCAAATCAAAATATGGCGCGAAATTTTAAGCCAAATATGACAAAAATAACGAAAACTCACACAAAAGCAATTACGAAATGTCTTATAGCATAGGGTTGAGCATGAAATCCGCTTTAACATGTTGACTTTGTATCCTATTTTGGAACTGCGTTTCAAGGTAGTTTCAATCTGTTTTATTCCAGTTACAAAAGATGCCTTCGGACGCTGACTTCGATCTAACAGATCCTTACAGTCCTCCACCACGCTACAACTTTCTTCATGACCCTCATTTGAAAGAATACTTTCAAAATGCAGCTATGAGAAAAAGGCTCGTGGACAAAGGTTGGTTCTTTGACTAATTTCGATAAATGAATGTTGTGGGTTTTTCTTTTTCTTTTAAACACCAGCCAAACAGCAAAATTCAGCAAGTCCGGGTTGTTCGAAGCATGGTTAGCGCTAACCGGCGTTAAATACCACGGAAACCTATAGGTTTTGATATCTCTTAATCAACGGTTATCGCTAACCAGGATTCGAGCAACCGGCCCCAGGAATCCATGTGAGAGCTAGAAAGCATCCCCAGTTTGTATATATTTCTTTCTGTATTACAGAGGGCCATGTGTTAGAAAACTCTTTACTGGGTTAATCATGTATTACCCTCTCAAAATAAAGAACATTGTATTGTATTGTAGTGCGTCCAGCAAAGAGCCCACACCCAGTTTTTTCAGAGACTGTTATTTTTAGGCGAGTTTTCAAAGGGGGTGCGGCAGGGAAACTATGATCTCAATCCTATGTGTAGTTGATAATTATGTTAGGCTAAAAATGACAGCAAAGGTCTGATTTCGCGGGGAAAATCAATCGTAAAGTTACTCCGCGACAAGAGAAAAAGTCGTGAAACGAATGTATCGTGGACATGCGGCGCATTTAGTGATGGGTCTCTTGCTGAGGACAGTCGCCGTTTAGGTTATTTTTCAGTTATTGGCCATAAAATCATACGATAATTATTATGACTTTTACAAGCCAATCACAACAAAAGTAGGGATAAGTTCGGCCAATGAGCATCTAGTTGGGTCATTCAGCAGCCATCGCTAAGCGCGGGAAAACTGGATGAACGAGTGACAACTGGTTTTGACCTGACTTCTCATTGCCTGAGAATGAAGAGAGAGTTCTAAGCAAGGAAAGACCAACGCAAGCGAAGAAATGCTTTCGATAATCAACTGAAAACTGCCCTCTTTTCTAGCAAACGTCATTCCCATGAGATTTTACAACGATGAATGCAAAGTTTCATACAATTAAAGAAGTCGAATACTGGAAATCGCGGGAGATGTTTAACTCGTGCCCACGGCTTTTCTCAACCAAGACTTAAGATTCGCAGCGAAAAGTAGAAGACAAAAATGTTTGCGATGTTGTTTGAATTCTAAGCTGGAAAAAAACGATTTTTTCGAAACTAGCTCAAATAGAAATGATGTTACTTTTATTTTAAAGTTACCTTTTATTACCACGGCATCTTTAGGTTTTATTACGCCAAGTGGATACGTGAAATGCACTCTTCTTGAATTCAACATGTTTCGACAGTGGATACGGAAGCTTAAGTTAGATAGAATACATCAAGAGCGGCGAAGAGAACGCCAAGTCGACAAAGAAAAAAGGAGAGAAGAGCAGGTTCGCGCGCAAATATTGCGAAACGGGGAGCTTTATAACATACTGCGCCACCGAGAACAAAACGCAAGAGAACTCAGAGAGCGTGGTATAATGCGCAGAGAGGCCGATCGCAAAAAGTACCTCAAACTGCAAGAAATAGATAAAAAACGACGGGAGAAACACAGGGAAACAATGAAAAGGAAAAAGGATATCAACCAATGTCAGAGAGAGACGAATCTGGCACAGAAAGAGGTGGAAAAAGTGGAAGAGGAAGAAAAGGTTTGTTTTGGATTGGTAATGTTAAACAAGGTCAAGTGGAACAGGGTTGGCGCAGTGTTGTTGCCGGTTCACTGGTTGCTTGGCAACGCGCGAGGGGACAGCTGAAAATTCCGAGTCCTGGGGCCTGTTTCTCGAAAGTGCCGAGAAGCCAGTTGTCAAACAGTTACTGCAATCTGCTTATTTTGAAAAGCTGATCCTTTAACATGTTTTTAATGTCAGAAAAACTAAAAAGATTGCGAAGTTTAATGGCCTGGAACCTCGGCGTTGCGAAGATATAAAGGGAATTGTGGCACCCGAAATAGGCCCGAAAACTTTCGGGACTTTTGAGAAACAGGCCACTGGGTAGAATTCGTAACACCGGTAACAATGGGTAGAGCACCTGACCATTGTACTCGGTGTTATGGAGGTCGTAGGTTCGAATCCTGCCGAAGACTGTCCTTTCTCCCGTCGCCAAGCAACTACGATCTTGGACATTTCAAATGGAAAAGGAAGACCACCCCTACCCCCCAATTTCAATGATGAAAAAATGGCGGGCTTCAACTTGCGCGCGGACTCATCATTGATTTTGGGGGGAAGGGGTTTAATAATTTTTCATTTTATTTTGTCCAAGATTGTAGTTTCCCCACCCTCCCCACGGGCGCTTTACACGTTAAATATCTATCGTTGCAGGGTGGACGCATTGGTCCCTCCCAGTGCCTTGGAGGGCCCGGCTCAAATCCTGGATAATGCTATAGTTTATTTTCTTCTCTCCTCCGAGTGGTTTTTTTTTTCGATTTCTCAGGATTTTCCGACATTTTGAGAATCGACCGCAATAGGTAACGACTTTCATTAAAATAATTGCAAGGACAGAAAAGTCTGACAAAATACACCCAGAAATTTTGTCAGCGGAAACGGAGCAATTGTATTTGTATTTCCTCCATTTACTTGATAAAAATACGTCAGTTTATTATATAAAATGCCAAGCAGAAGATGACTGGAGAAGGGCAAATATACGTTGACTAATAACATGATCCTTTAATAAATTACGTTTGTATTTAGGATAAAAGAGAGAAAATATACAATAGGGGAAACGAGAAAAGACATTAGGGCCGCTTATACGAGAGAAAATAAGCCGCGGCTTACTCTGGCCGCGGCTTCCATAAGACGCGAAAACTTCCGTATAAATGGTACAAAATCTACGTTCACGGCTTTCTCAAGCCGCGGCTTATCCTGGCTTGGGAGTTTATACTCGTATAAATAGCGCGTATTATGTACGCTGCGACTTATTTTCTCTCGTATAAACGGCCCTATTGAAGCAGTACACATTGGATATAAGATTTGATATGGGAGTGATCAATACTGAGCAAGATAATGCCGATAGAGTGCTTTTTAAAAGAATTTTCTGGTTGGTTTTTTCGCGAACAGACATAGGGATATCATTCCAATTATAGCATCCATTAATTGTTGGGCGAAATTTTCCAATATTTATTCTAAAGGAACAAGGATTTAGATGCTGAGAGGATGTACTTCGACTGTCATAATTCAGTCCGTCAAATGTTTAACTCAGTCCGAAACAAAAGCATCATCTCGAGGCTCTGGGGAATAAACTCATACAAATCCTTATATTTATTCTCCAGAGCCTCGAGATGATGCCTTTGGTTTCGAACTGAATTTTAATAAATCGAAATTGGTCTATTATGTTGCTCAGATACAAGGGACAGAGTAAAATGTGTGGGTTTTGTCTATTATGTGATCATAAATCAGAACACAGGTATTTAATTTAACAATGTCGGGAAGCTTAATTGGACCAAGGTTCACATAGTGAGGGTAATATGATACATCATATTACAGTCAAGGGCGTAGCTAAGGGGGTCCTGGGGTGCCCGTAACCCCCCCCCCCCCCCTTTCCTATGTGAGCCTTTTTACCTACAGTATTCAGGTGGCGAAAACGTCACAATCTGGTGAGTACCGTCTGTTTGACACAGTGTGACCCCACCTTTGAGAAATCTATGCTACGCCCCTGACAGTGTTGCGTTGTTGCGCAAAACGTGACTTGAGAATACCGGCTCGCCACTTAGTAATGGTTTAACTGTACTTCTATTCCCGTACTCCCTCTCCAGTAGTCAGCCACGGAAAAAAGATTTTTGCTCGTAAATTCATGAAGGCAAATACACTGAATTGCTGCTCGTTTTCATAAAGGCAGAAATAACTTTGGATAGCAGAGACTGGAACTACAAGAGCACGAACCAACGAGTAAATTAAGCCGAAAGCCTTTAAGAGACGTTTCTAGGCTCCTTGTGATGTATAAAAACTGTCTAAAGAGATTTTTTTTATCACCTAGAAGAATTTGATCTGTTCGGATATCTTAGCTGAACATTGAAGTGTCCGAAATTTTAGAGAAAGATATCTTCATTTCAGAAATTGCTAGCTGAACGTTACCTTCTAAGAACTTCCAACCGAACCATTTGCTTATCCGGAACTGCTAGGTGACCTTTTTAAGTGCCAAAAATTGCACAAACATCCCTTCCGAAACCGTAAGGGACTACTTTTCCCTGGTAGCGAATCTTTTAGGTGATGCTCTAGTAAAGAAGTCTGTAGCTGTTTGGCAACGTAGAACTGAAATTCATGTGACAATTTGACTCTCTCGAACACATATTTCACCGAAGATTATCGTTGGATGCTCCAGGAACTAAGATAAACCCAGGACCAGTGGGAATTCTTTCCACCGATCAACAAGTCGACAAGTCGTCCAAAACTAGGTTGCTAGCTCTTGTGCCAGAGGCTAGTCTTAAAAAAAACACATGGCCAAAACAGTTTTGAGCAAATTTCCAAGTGTAGAGAAGGAAATTAATTTGTCTCGGGAAAGAAATGCCGCTTTAATTTGGTTACGTGAAGTTTTAGAAGGAAGGTCTCGTTTGATGTAATGCTAATTGTTTTGCTAGGTGAGGAAGCACAAAATCAGGATTCTTATCAAGCGGAATGTAGAAGGCAAAGAACGGGAAATGATGTTGCAAAAGAGAAGAGCTTCACTCATAGAGGAGAGGGAGAGGAAGGTAACTATAAGAAACTTTTTCAAAGTTCTGAGCAGGCATACTGAGACAAATATCGCGAATCTGCAAAATCCGCGGCACTGCGCATTCGCAGTGCAGTAAACTGATTCTCATACATCAATGAAAAGTTCTCTGCCAAGTATTTTCTTGAGGGATTCCACCAGGTCTCTGGTGAGTCTTCTTAAATATTTCCCTTGCACTGAGCTTTTTAAGGTTTCCCCTTGCCTTAATGTACGCTCTTTGAAAAGTGTGGAAGCAATATCGCATGCAGGGCAAGTTAAAAAGGGGGAAGAAGTCCTTTTCTTTTTTTCTTGCCCCGTGAAGGGAACCTGCTCGCCGCTTCTCCACCCTACCACGTTACATGGCTGGTAGTTTAAGATGTCACGTGTTTCCGAAGAAACCTTTCACATCACAGATTATCTCTTTTACTACATGAAATTACCAATTGTAAAGAGCTTTGAGTCTTCGTCACTTGAAATGAAGTGAGAGTCCGCGCTTTCGTTTCTTATCTCTCAAGAATCAAGATTGCTTGGGTTTGCTTGAGCTACATCTCGTTTTTTTTCTCTCCCTCCAGTCGCTTTATTTATCTTAATCCAAAGTGACGGTAAAATATCGGATACAGTTCCTACAGAACCATTTTCTCCCCTTAAAGTCGGCTGCACTTCAAAACCAAATAGAGTACCGTATTTTTTTGGAGTGTGCTAAATACAAAGAAATCAAAGAATCATTGAGGATGGGGAAGCAATGTTACGAATGTTTTGGTTTTGCAAGTATAATTTAGAGCGGTTTTCATTTGATTGTCGAAAGTAATTAACGAATTGCTTTGGTTTTGCATTTACTTCACTCAGCGATTGGTTGAAAGTTCTCGCGCCATTTTTTCAACCAATCAGAAGTGAAGCCAAAACCAATCGTGGCTTGCGCGTGCACATTTTCCCGCGCTTTGTGTCGGCTACGTGTAATTACTTCAGGTATAGGTGCACCTTATTTAACGTCGAAAGTTCCTTTACTCTCAAGAGAGAATTCTCTCAGGAAGCCGACGGTACCCCCCTCTTTCCATCAGTGCTCCGTTTTAAGGGTATTTAAAGCTACTTAGGCTTCACTGAAAGGAAAGAAGTCGAAACAAGGATTCGAGATCCGAGGATCGAACTCGGGACCTGTTGCACCAAGGCCGCGCACTAACCGACTGTGCCACCCTTGCTCCTTAACTTGCTCCTTAATTACTTCGAGTTTTGATTGGTTTACTGGATTGTCTCCTTCCTTTTTGATTGGCCAAAGTAATTACTTTGGTTTTGGTTTAACGACACTCGATTGAAACTCGCTCTATTGTCGCATTGGTGAAGGAACTCACCTTCCAACATTAGTTGTGGCTACACACACCTTTGGTTTGGGGCCTTCCGCAGGGTAAATGGCTTGGGTTTGGTTCAGCTCAGGTTTCATGTTACCCTCGGGGATGCGGTTACACAGTAAAAGACTCTCCTCAGGGTAAAATAATAGGGTTTATTATATGGCTTGTGTTTGTAGCCGATATAACGCGCGCTCTGATTGGCTAATTGTGACTGAATTGTAGGGCATTATTCTCCCCTAATGCCCACGGGCAGATTACGGGCTTGCAAAAACAAAGCAAAAGGTAATTAAAAAGGCATATAATAAACTACTTACTAAGCGAGCTAGCTCGAGCCGTACTGGGGAATATTGGCCCTTGGTCGTTTTTGTACGGACCTCGCTGCGCTCGGTCCGTACTGCCACGACCTCGGGCCAATATTCCCCAGTACGGCCCTCGCGCTCGGCTAGTAAGAAGTTAATAATAAGCCATTTCCGACTTCATGTCTGCCTTCTCTTCAAAGCGAGTTTAAGTGCGAAGTTTTTCTTATGAAAATTAGTTTTCATTCATATGTAAAGTAGAACTAACTACCATCACAAAAACTTCGCACTTAGACTCGCTTTGAAGAGGAGGGAGACACGAACTCGGAAATGGCCTATTGATATAATGAGGGATCTTCGTGTATTAGCTACGTTCTGCCTTATGGTTGGCCAAGCCACTTCAGGGAGCAGTTAAAGTGTACTTTTCAGTTCAGGAACTGTCATGGGAAGTTTTTTGTTTTTTTTGATGTATCCATGGAAATTTCGGTCACGACTACTTAGAATAGCTCAAGCGTATATTTTGAAGTGATGTTTTCGTCCCCGTAGCCGTCGTGGTTTCTTAAACTCCCTATTACGGAGTTTAAGATCCATGACGCCACGGTAACGAAAACGTCTTTTAAAACTGCAAGTTCAGGGTTATTAATTCGTCGTTATGTCGGTTTGTCTAACTTCTAAAAACTAGTGCAAAATTCCAGGAACTGAACTAGGAGGTGCGGTGTTGAAGCTACGAAAGACAATTCAAATTCGCTGCATTGTGGTCATTTCACGTCGTAGATTTACGAAAAACGTCAAAAAAATGTACAAAAATGAAAAAATGCATGTGCAGAGCGTGCAAAGCTATTGTTTTTGCTTATTAAATATGCAAAATTTGTGACGTTTTCGTTGCCGTCGCGTCCTAGACCTTAAACTATTTTGTCGCATGCGACACGACAAGCTCACGACAGGCCTACGACATGACTTTACGATTGTCGCAGCGTTTTAAAACATGACATGTCTTAAAATGCTACGACATTTTTGCAGACGTACACAACAAACGTAAATCATGTCGTGGGCCTGTCGTAAGCCGTTGTCGCATGCGACAAAATCGTACCGTGTAAATCGGCCCTTACGACAGGCCTACGACATTACTTACAATTGTCGCAGCGTTTTAAAACATGTTTTAAAATGCTACAACATTTTTTCAGACGTACTCGTCAATCGTAAGTCAAGTCGCGGGCCTGTCGCGAGCTAGTCTCATACGACAAAAATCGTACCGTGTAAATCGGCCCTTAGGGACACCTTATCTTACCTTTACAGCTGAAAGAAAACTGGAAGCGCCGCTGCTCTTTATCGCTCACACGCCTGGTAGAAAAACGTCAAATAGAAAATGCGAAGAGAGAGGAACATGTAAAAAATGTGTGGAGAAGAACAAGTGTTGTGCAGGAACAACGGCGAAAAAACAAACGTAAGAATTGTTAAATATCTTTTTACCTAGCTAATGTTCCTTTGTGATCGTACTTTAAGGCTCTAAACATTTGGCTGGTAAAGTACCTTGTACCACAACACTGTCAGCAGAGGGCGAAATAACCTACTGCTTGTACCACAACACTGTCAGTAGAGGGCGAAATAACTTACCGTTGGGTATTCGGATGCCTTCTCGAGTCAAGAGTTTCCGTAGTGCACGGTCAGTCAACGAGCGTAATTTCCAGGGGACGCGGTTAGCATGCAAATCTATCGCAATTAAACTGGCCTATTCCTCTTTATTATAGTGCATCATGATACCTGCTTGCAAAGGATACGGAATGCACTGGCGAAACAACATCAAGAGGCCCAAGAGTTTCTGCAAAAAATGAGGGAAAGGAAGTTAAAAGAAATGGAGGCTTGGAAACAAAGGCATGCACGCATGCGCGAGGCACAGATGCAGCAGGTTGGTTATCGAAGCAAGAATAGACCGAATGCATTCGCGTTGCCAAAGCCTCGGATCTTATGTCTGCGCATGACCCGAGGTTCTGGGAAACTCTGTGTGGGAGAACATGCGCCGTAGTGTTCTTTTAGCCAAAAATTGGCTATCTGAACGTTAGGGCGCCTGCTCACTACTCCTGCTAACATGAATGCACCAATCAGAGACGCCTTTCATTGTTCGTCACGAAAACCAATGAGAAGACACTTTGTTTCAGGGTTCCCTAGAGCTCTTATCTCCCTCTGTCATGCGCAAAAGAGGTGAGCTCTGGGTTCGAGATTGAGACTGAATGCAAAAATAGCCGCCAGTAAATCATTCTTGTAGCTAGCACGTGTAAGGTTAAACAAAAATTAGTTGTTAAGAGGAGGCTAGTCAGACTGATAATCATATTCGTCCATCGCCTACGATGATGACCACTAAGACAATCTCGTTCCGAGAGCCCACGTATCTTTTGGTCAGTGCCAAGTCACGGAGCTTTGGAATAATCAATTTCCGGAAGAGACCAAGATGGTTTGGCCATGTCAGCCGGATGGGTCATTGTCATTGTCATTGTATCGCTACCTTTGACCACCTTGGGATCTTGCTCCATCTGTGAGTTCCCCATACATAAAGAATTCCCAACACCGCACGGAATAGGAGTACCGTAAACGCTCATATGAGCCCCCCTATAGCCTCGAATTCATAATAAGCCCCCGTCCCTAATAAGCTGCCCCTTCTCAATGTCAGTTTCACACACTTGCGTAGCGGTCTAAATATAATGCTAAGTAACGAATTGCATGAGTGTTTGCGAAATGTTTCGGTTTTAAAATGGCCAAAGACGAGCTTACCACGGTATATACTGTATATACGAAATTTATTCAAGCTGAGTGAGATTTTAGCGGACTGGTGTTTTGAATGTCGATTTTTTAATTAACCCCCCTCTTCGAGCCAAAGAATTAAATAAGCCGCCGGGGGCTTATGAGAGCGTTTTCGATACTTGACGAGGACAAAAATGTCTTGGCAGCGTGTAAAAGCCGGAAACCCTACACAACTACAACAAACAACAACAATCTTTATTTTCTTAATTTGAACTATTTACACAAAAGCACGGGCCCGCTGATAGCTAGAGTTAATCTAGCCTTATTTTTAACCTTAAGAGTAGTTAATAGTTAAATAAAAGTTAACAGTTTAATCAGTACTACTTTAATCTTAAAATCTCTTAATTTAGCAATGTAATGGGCTAAGAATTTTTAGATTGCTCACATGTGTTTTTTTTTTTAGCCTGATGGTATGGTTTCATTACTTGGCAAAGAGAGTCGTCTTGGTGCTGAGCAGAGGAAAAGATCTCGCTTGTCCAGTCTTTGGGACATACAATCCTCCTTGAAAACTGAATTCGGAATCGAAGACAATGTAGTTTACAGGTACACCTTAGGGCGGATTTACACGAAACCACTTTTTTTGCATGCGACGAGCTTGCGACTGGCCTACGAAATGACTTAGGATTGTAGCAGCGTTTTAAAACATGTTTGATTAATCCAGTACACGTGTTCCATGTGATTATCACAGTAAAAGTTTCGGGGTGAAGCTATATCGAAGGGGTTGATCGGCGAGGATCGAGCACACGCGTTTATAGGACAGCGTTCGAAGAGTGTAGCACGTGTTGTAAGCTACATGCTTTGCCAATACATAAACAAACCTAACCATTCATTAAAGCTAACCTTAGGCCTAATGACACCAAAAAAAGACCTAATTAGACCTAAACAAGAGTTTTTAGGTCTAATATTAGCTTTAATGAATGTTTAAGTTTGTTTCTTTATTGGTAAAACACGTAGCTTACAAGACGTGCTACAATCTTCGACCGCTGTCCCATAAACGCGTGTGCTCGATCCTCGATCAACGCCTTCGATACAACTTCACCCAAAATTTTCGAGAGAAATGAGATTTTTTTTCCTCTTTCTTAGTGGTGTTGTTTTTGCGGACAGGAAGAAAGCAACGCGGCAAAGTTTGCAGCTGGAAGCGGTAAGATTTCGTTCTTGACGGTGGTGTTTATGTCATAGGTTTTCCAATGAAATGGCCGAAAAGAGCAAGGAATCCTTATCTTCTATGCTGTTTTTAAACTTTCCATTTTTGAAGAGGTTTACATCATGTTATGAACATGATAGTCTTAAAAGTCAGTTACAACCGCTAAACCTGCCCCTTTGGCTATTGTAATTTTTAATGCTAATTTGTTGCCTTTTCTAAATGTTAGCTTGCCGAGGAAGCTGCTTCTCAACAGCGTGACGAGTCAGAACAGTTTCGAAAGCTATTATCAAGGCTCGAGACAGAGATCGCCGTGCGGGAAAGAGTCCACGAAATCGTTTTTGATCTAATATCAAAGGCACAGTACATTCTGGATTTAGAGAGGAGATTTGACGTTGCGCGGGAGATCCCCAGTTACGTACAGTATCTCTTGGAAAACGCCCAAAGAATCTTGTATAGTGAAGGAACTATTCAAGAAACCAGAGGATTCGAAGTTGACACGAAGGACGAGATTATTCGAGAAGCTGCACAACAGATAGTTTCTGAGGCTGTTCATCGAGCCATGGGAGAAATACAGCAGAACGAATCACTTCGTGAAACAGCCAACGAAATCGTGGCCTCTGCTATCAGCTCTGCTTGTGCCAAAACGCTTTTACACGGCTTGTGCAACATTGAAGAAGATAAAGATACCGTTAAATCTGCCGCAGTTGATATCGCTGAAAAGCTTTCCGACTGCGCAAAAGATATTGTAACAGCAGCTATTGCATCAGCGCTACGCCTTAAAGTTGAAAAACACGAGACTGCCACGGCAAGACGTCTGGCTATTGAAGCTGTTGAAGCGGCTAAAGCGTCACTGGAACAGTTATATGGGATGAAGTTTGAGCTTGCCGAGGAAGAGCAAAAGCCGGATACTGAGGAAACTTTCAAAAGTCTCGATGAATGCGCAAAAGATTTGACAGCTACAGCTATTATAGCAGGCACGAAATCACTGGAAAGAACCATCACAAGCGATGACCACCTCATAATAACGGCTCGATCTTTAGCGTCCAATGCTGTGGCTTCCGCAAAGGCTTCGCTTGAGACGTTCTATGGTGTTAAAATTGAGGAAGAAAATGAAGACTGGGAGGATTCTTCCAAGGATATTTCCAAGCGTCTGGTTATATCTGCGAGAGATATCGCTCAAGGAGTTATCTCCTCAACCACTCAATTACTTGAAAAGTCCGATAAACTAGACACTCTTGAAAACAGAGCAGCGCAGGTGCTTGCAACAGACGCCATTCAAGCAGCAATAGCCTCACTGGAAGACCTTTTTGATATCAAGGTAGATTTTGCAGACAAGAATGACATCGCTGCCAAGAAAATCGCTGCTGCTGCTGTTGTTTCAGTCACTGGATCCCGCTACGGGAAAGAATTGGAACGAAACAAAGTGGATCTGACTGTAGAGACCAGAGAATTAGCTAGTACAGTTGTGGATTCTGTAAAGACTTCAATGGACGAGTTAATGGTAACCATCTCAAAAGTCAAACCAGACGCCATTAAAGACGCTGAAAAATTGTTACAGCGGGCTGCGAAAAATATTGCACAAATTGCAGTCGACTCGGCTACGAGATCCCTCTTATGCGTTTCCCAGAAAAGCGAATGGAACTTGAAGTTTACAACACGAGAGCTCGTAAGAGGTGTCTTAGATTCTGCAAAAGCCTCTTTGGAGAAAGTTTATGGGATTCAAATTGAATCAGAGGAAAGTCTGGCGCTTTTATCTCAGGAAACGTCGTCTCCAAGCCTCACGTCGTCTTCATACTCATCAGAGAGTAGTTTGAGTGAAGGCGAACACGAGGAAAAGTTAAAAGAAGCCGCACAAAGGCTGGCACTGGATGCTATAAAATCAGCAACCGTGTCACTAGAACGGCTGCATAGCTGTGCCAAAGAAATGGAAGCTAACATCAAGACCATGGCTTTCGAGATTTCGAAAAGTCTAGTGGATTCCTCCGGAAACGTGTCGCGACAGCTTGAAGAGGAAGGTCTCGGAATTGCGGCAAGAAATCTGGCTTGCAGGGCCATTGAATCAGCAGCCACTTCTGTCTTGAAACTGTACAATGATGAGGTATCGCTTCAGGACATCATTGCTAGTGATTCTCGCCTTCTGCAATCGGCGGCTAAGGTGGCCACAATTTCTGCTCGCTCCTCTTTAGGGGAGCTTTTTGATCGTGGCTTCTTTGGCGGCGTGGAGTTGGATGAAGCCACAGGGTATTTTGCAACTCATGCACTGGTTTCGGCTGAAACTATGTTAGAGAAAGTACAGGACAGCAGCGATACAAGGGATCTTGATATGGAGATTTGTAAAGCTGCCTCAGAGCTCGCGTCACATGCAATTATATCTGCCGAAGGCTCAGTCGACCGCTTTGTGCAATTTGACCTGCCAGAACCAAGTGAAACGAGTAAAGATTACGAACGGGAGCACTCTTGCCAAGGAACGTTGTTCTGGAAGATTTCGACTTACGTTGAAGGCCTTATCAACAGAGCCTTGAGACGTCTTGGGACAAGGGAATACGACAGTATTTTTAATGAAGGTCCTGAGGATTATGAAGTGATAACACGTGAACAGGCCAGCCTAGCGGATGCAGAATACGGTCAAAGGGAAACAGATCTTTATCAGCGGGAAATTCTGGCTTTGAAAGCTTCAAGAATTATTAATAATGTCGTGGAAAATGCTATCGACATTGTAAAAACCAAAAGGAAGAATGGCACCTTCTTTTCCGGCAGTAAATCTAGCCCGGGAGATGACCCATTTCCTGGCCAAAGTTGCAGCTCTGTGGACTTCAAAGAGGAAGCTCCTCGCAGGGAAAGCTGTGTTCCGCGCGAAATTGACTTTCTGAGTTCTACAAATCGACCTTTCTCGCCGCAGGTAAGAAAACCCGATGCTGGCGCTGTAGTCGTTTCACGAAAAACAAAATGGTTTGACAAAGAACTGGACATGCCACCACCGCACGTAGAGTTATCCAAAGGAAACATATTTAATAGTGATGTTGTTGAAAAACCGTGCTCTGATCCAGCACCGATTCTTAGCCCGAAACCCGCCACACCTCCCGAACCGGTACGTTCCGCGTCTGATTCCAACATGGACGTTGACGAGCTTGAGGCTTCACTCAATCAAAAACAATCCGTTTATGACATTATTAAGGAACGAGAAGAAACAGCAAGTTGTGATATCTCTCCTTGTGGATCGTACGTTGTCTTGCCGAACTTGAACCCATCGGAGCGTTCATTAATCGCTGCTCGAGTGGAGACTTACGAAATCATGTGGAATCAAAACAATGCAACTTCTTCAATAACCAATCTGCCTTCCTTGTCATCAAAGGGATCATTTATCACTAGCAACGCTGTTGAGAAAGGCTGTCAACGGAAAGAACCACGGAATCGTCCAGTACCGTCCCCGTCTCGTCTTCCAAACATATCCAGCTCTACCTCCAAGATTACCAGTGCAGGTTCCTCGAACCAATCCTTTCATCAACCAAGGCGGACTTCTTCTGAAATACTAAAGAGGGGTGTACCGAAACCGTTCACGAAGACTTCAAAGGAATCAGTGACAATGAAATCCCCTACAGGAAAAGACATTCAACCTCCTAGTGGCTCTGTGGGAAAAATGACGACCTCGTCAGGGTCTTCTTTGCATCTGAAGGAAGGGATTGCTCAAAAAAAGGCAAAAAGCGTGACCGCGCTACCTCTAAAAGATTCAGCAAGAGACGTGCTTCATTTGCACTATGGGGCAGCCCCAAAGAAACACCTTTCCCCCGAAGGCTCTTTAATAAAAGCGTCTTTATCTTCATCTTCTGACAAAGTTAAATCGTCATCATCTGATAGTAAATTAAAACGATCTTCACAAACATCTGTATCTGCACTTAGCGGACGTCCATCCATGGACGTTTTAACAGCTCAAAAAACTCGTAGGAGTCCAACAATGGCTTCTCCACACAGCCCATTGGATAGGATGGTGTCGGCTTCATCTGAGGAGGCAAGCTTGTCCCCTCGAGCTTCAAAGGGTAGGGTGGGACCGTCACCTCGTACATCGAAAGAACAAGTAGCCCTTTCCACCAAGACTTCAATAGGAAAAGTCAAGTGGTCTCCACGAGGCTCCACTGAAAACGCAGCATTGTCCTTCCGCGCCTCTCAAGGAGACGTCTCGCCATCTCCACGTACAACCACTCGGAAAGCAGCATCGTCTCCAAGTTCATCGAAAACAGGAGCCACTCAACCTCCAAGCTCCTCCACAGAAAATGCGTCGGTATGCCCTCGGGGTTCCAAAGGGAAGATCGTTAAGTCTCCAAATGGGTCTAACGAAAACGCCATGATGTCTCCAAAGACTTCCAGAGGAAACGTCATGCAGTCTCCTCGTGTCTCAACAGAAAACACAGTGAACGTCGCAGAGTTAAAACGTGAATCTAAAGAAAAAGATTCTTTGTCTCAAAGATCGTCTGAGCCGAACGTAACGCAGGTACTACGTGCTTCAAGTGAACCTACGGTATTGTCATCAAACGTTGCTAAAAAAGAAGCTGCAATGCTTTCAGATGAGGAAAATGGCACTTCGTTGTCTTCACCCTTTTCTGACGAAAGGAAAGGAGTAGAGTCGTGTTTTTCAGGAACAAAGATGGAACTTTATCCTCATTCTTCTGAGGTAAAAGCTGCTTTGCCATCTGATGCTGTTGCAGAAGAAGCCGTGGGATTTTCCCCTCGATTGACGGAAAAAGTGCTATCGAAAATAACCATGTCAAAGTCTTTGCAAGGTATAGATTTGAGATCAGACACGTCCCAGGTCCAAGAAGTTGGGTTTGAACTAGATCAAGACACTGTGAACAAGAAAACATCTGATGGAGACGTCGAGGAAAACAGAAATGTGAAGAAGTTTGTTCCAAGTCTGGAACGAATTATTCAGGAAAAACGATTAACTCCAGAGGGAGCCGAGGCAGATACACGGCCTGCGTCGACCGTGGCTGACGTTTTAGAGTTAAAAACGTCCGCTGATCCGGACGAACCTCGGAACACCATACCTGCTTTAGCGGACCAAACTGAGGATATCAAGGAAACTGACGCTTTGAAATCGTTTCCGTCTAAATCTCTGCCATCCACGGAGATAAAAGGAGAAGAAACATGGACTGGACAGGGATCTCCCAGAAATTCTAAGACAGTGATCGCACCAAAAAGACGTCATGAGGTTGAAGTTGCCTGTTCAACGAAGAAGCCAGAAGGTAAAGAAATACCTGAGGCGCATGGTGCACCATCTGTGCTAGAGAGTGTTTTGCCAGAAAAAAGGGGACAGGAAAAGAAATCAGATAAAAAGATGCCTAATTCCTCTACTTTAGGATGTAAAGAAGTCTCACAAGCTAAACAAGAGCCTGTTGGGACTGCAAGGAGTACTGCTGGAGACGTCAAAGGCTACAAACCGTACAGAATGTTTGGCATCTCAAGATCAGTGCACGACACCCTTGACGATATCGTCCAAAGAATGCTGAGCTCGGCCGACGAGCCGAGTGTTGTCGAAGTTTCTCGTCCCACAGGTCGGGGTTCGTTCGAAGAGATCAAACGGATTAGTGAAAAAAGATTAGATGAACCAGGAAGGTTCGCACGGGAGGGAAGGCTGTCTGGCCGCAAAGTGTCCAATACTGTAATAGAAACTATGAGTTTTATGCTTCAAACTGTGTCATCGTCAGATCACAGAAGTCCTCGCGGTTCTTCAGAAAGAAAGTTTAGCGGATCAGATATCCAAGGTGTTTGTGGTGAGTGTTATTGGGGAGTTTAAGTACGAGACATTTTGGGCCGCCGACGGAAACCGGAAGTGAGCAATTCGCATACCAGGGTCTCCCAGATTTTTTACACTAATCGTCTCAAACAGTGAAAAGATACTTACCAATACAAATGACGTTGTGTCAACACAACTTAAAAAGGAAAGCAGCCCTCTTCCGGTCGCCGTCTGCAGGTAAAAAACGTCTCCTTCTTAAAGGATTTCGTGCTGTTGACTGATGACGGAATTATGTCTAAGAGGACGTTTTCATTTCTTCTCTTTTACCACTACTGAGAGCTAAATTTAATCACAAATACCGGTGTTTCCTCCCATATGTACTGTTGCATTGTGCGTAAGTTTATATTTAGAAGGTAAAATAGGAGCCGGAGATCTGTATGGGTGTTTGAAATGAGCCGAAGGCTAGGCTCGATCACCAGCCGCTGTTTCGGGAAATGAGCCAGCCCTCAATCCCGATCCGAACTCGATTGAGCGGCGGAAATCGAGCCTACAATCGTCATTACATTTGTTGGGACACAAGTGCATGATGTCCTCTGCACTCCCCCAAAGTTGGTTTTGCGAGATGGCTCTAATAAATCAGTTACTTCAACATTGGGGAGGAAGGAGCGCGCTTGTACAAGTCAGAATATTAGTGCTGTACATGGTGTCCGATGGGCAAAAAATTTGCCGCCAAGCATGCGCGCAGTTATCATTATGTCCTTTTAAGAATGTCGTACGCTATAAGGATTTGTATGGGGATGAAACGTAATTGGCAAATTCCACTCAACCAAACAACAAATTCGCACATGCACACATCTTAAATTTATCGTACGAGGGAGGAGGTCATCGTTTTTGAGTTTCTCTGTCCTCACCCAAAACTACAGAGTTCCTCAGCATCAGTTGTCGTCCCCAGACAAGGTTCATCTTGCTTCTTATACAAACACAGTAAATTGCTTGAAAATGCCAAAATTCCGTTGTAATTTACGAGGGATGGCGAGCCAACTTAATTTGGCGAGGACTGTATTCGAAGGCGAGCCATTGTAAACGCCCATACAGATCGTACGCGAATATTTTATCGCACTTGTGAAATAAAATACTCCGGTCCCAGAGGTTTTTCTTAAGCCGCAAGAGAGGCGAGAAAAAGAAAAACCTCTGGTTACCTTGGACTTGAATCTCATTTTCGTGAAGACGCCGGGGTCAGGATATGACCCTCAGGCTTGGATTGGTTAACATTTTTACAAACAATATGATTGGTTCGTTTGATTGGTAATACCTAGGGGACGCGTGATTGCTAACTTGCCATTGGTCCCTTTTGTAATTATCAATTTGACGCGTTAGACAGCTGGCGTCTGCATGAAAGTGAGATTCAAGTCCAAGGTAACCAGAGGTGTTTCTCTTTCTCGCCGAACTCGTCTTCTCCGCGCAAGACAAACCTCTGTTGCCAGGGTAGAAATAAAACAATAAATTGAATTCAGTAGAGATCTGTATCAAAAGTTAATAACGTTAAATGAACACTAATTAGCAGAGCAGGAGTTTGTATTAAATCAAAGTTAATTCTACTGTTTAATCATTCATCAACCCCAGTTAATTTTCATTAGGGTTTACAGAGGAGTACATGTGACTCAAATAGTACCTGCTGATTGGACCTAACTTTGACGAATAATTAATCAATTGTAATTCAGCCATCTGGTTAGTGAGAGGTACCATAATTCTTAAATACCTACCAAATACAACAACTGTGACCCTTGTATATACTTGACTAAGAAAGAGCTTATGTCCCCAATTCACTTTGAGGCCCCTTTTCGGGTCTGACTGGTTTGTGTTGGTGTAAATTTCGAGCTGAAAGTAAAACATGCAAGTGGGAGAATTGAAGTCCCCGTTAAAAGGTGGTAATCTTTTCCATCGACAGAACTTCCAAGAACAGCTTCATCCCTGGAAAGGTTTGCAAGGGGAACCTTGTCAGCTCAGGACATCTCTTGTGTACAAGGAATGAGCCCATCACCTCCAAAGCTTCCATCCCCAAAGCGCT
>NC_090869.1:66285068-66287568 GCF_036669935.1 Montipora foliosa | reverse complement strand
AACAATTTTCGCGGAATTGAGAGATACATTACATTTTTGATCTCATGCATGGCAAACGTATAATCTACACGCGAAAATGAAAAGATACATTTTATAACCAACGTATTCTCTGCATTGCATGTAAAAGTCGTGAGATGCTTTCAATTTTTTCTTAATGTGGCTGTCAAACTAACACGAAGAAACATACTTTTGAAAACCCTATTGATTCTGTGATCACGAGCTTTCATTGGCCACTGTTGTTGAGTGTTTCTTAGGCTACCATCAGTCAATGAATCGTGAAGTGCACGCGATTTCATTATGACGTCTGTGCATAAGTTTCATTCATTTGCATATCCTGTTTTTTTCAACGTCTGGTCACTGTGAATGGCAAAGCGGAAACCTCGATTAATCCTCGATTCTTTAGCAGCGCGAAGATCAGATATTTACAAAATTGTGGCCCCTCTGGGATTTTCCCAACTCGCTGGTCAAGTGACCTTGTTGCCTGCTTGCGTGATAGGGTCACCAACTACAGAAACTCGTAGCGATTGAACACTGAAGAAATCACTCTAATTTCCATATCAAAGCGGTTGTGAGATTTGCAAGGTAAGCTATCGTGCTATTTATATGTCCTTGAAATACCTCTTAGATGGATTAATTCTTGAATAGCGTTTCATAATAACTCTGTCGGGAGAATATCGCGTAGTTGTGAACAGAAATCTACGAACATCAAAGATTTCAGAACATTTGCGCTCGCCAATGTTTAGATAGTTGTTATGACACATGCTATTCTCTCTTAATAGTAAACAAGCTGCACTCCATTTCGTTTAATCGATGGACTTGAAATTCAAATATTTCAAGTATCTAACAGTCACCGAACAACCTTGATTTAGGTTTTAAACGTTTTAATGTTCGGAGTGTTTCTTCTAGCACTCCGAAATAATGTTTTGCTCGTGCAGTATCCGTGAGTGGGAAATATTTGTTTTTCGAATCAAGCTATCGCCAAAACGTCACTAATTTCATTTTTTCTAACCTGAGAGCATTAATGCAAACAGCTACGTTAAACTTGTCTTTACCTTGTGGTGAAAAAAACATGTACTTATGTACCTTTTCCTTAAAAAGGTAATGATTTAAGTGAATTTCGATTTTTTAAGTGGAATGAAAAGGCATCACCGCCTACTGTGTTTTAGTTTATCATTGTGGTTCGACTTTCTTTCGAAATTTGGTGTCTCAATCAATCTTTACCTGAAAAAGTTGTACGTCTGATATTGCTTTAAATGTGTAAACATTCACCTTTCTGCATTTTCAGAATGCCTTTAACAATACCGCAAAAAAAATTTCGATATTGCCCGCATCCATTGTTCTAACCTCGTCAATTACACCCATTTTCTTATCTTAACCGCAACTAAATGGTTTCCTCCAGTTTCAAAATACCAATTGTGTTGTGAACAGACGTACGTACACCAAAAGCTTCATCAAATAATTTTATCTTCATTGCCTCGTTACGGTGTGGTAAAGTACATCAAAAATCAGAAATATGGCGCTCTTGACAAAAACCGTGTTTCTTGGAGCATGGAAAATAGATTGTAGCAATTTATTCATGATCTCTTAGGAGAGAATAAAGCGCTCAATGTTGTCACGGCCTCGCCCAAATAATGACACTTGGCCCACAGCATTTTTCGCCAATTAAATTCGTGAGATAACACAAAACTGCCTTCATTTGTTTGGTCGATCCATGCATTGCTCAAATAATTTGGTTTAAATCATTGTTTTTGTTGATTGGGTTTTGGGTAAACACAAATTAGCAGTTATAACTTTTTTTCTTGTGTGGTCAATTCTTATTTTCTGGGTGTTGCTGGACCCAATTTGACGCCAAGTTTTGTGGTATTTTTTACGGTATAGGATTTCTCTGATTCACAAGGCACTTAAATGACCATCAAAATCCTATACATAAGAAGGCCACTGTTAAAGAAGGCTCTTTTCTTTCCCTCAATCTTTTGATTCCACTTGATCGTATTGACTTTTGTAGACATCTATGCCGGAATTCGAGTTAGTCTCTACCCACACGAATGTTTACGACATTTACTCTTGAAGTCGCTTGAAATTCAGTTGGCCCTTGACATAGGCCAAATGTGTAATTAACACCTGTAATGTATGAAGCCTATCGACTCCATCTTCCTGCAACATATATTTTTCGAATTCCAAAGCCCGGTGACCTTTCTTCCGGAATGTGGTGGTCGTGGGAAATATTGTCATGGCAACTGCACTTTGATTGACAAGTTTAAGAATCCGTGGAAAAAATCCGTGGGATGGTCGGACAAACGGTGTTGTGTTCCGAGCGCGTCGGCTATTCCTAGCGGCCGGGATATCTCGAGATTTTCGGCACTTTTCGTCCTAAATTTCAGTTGCTTTGTTTAAATCCCAACCTCGAAGCCCAGTCTTCAAAGAACGAGCTTTGATTTCATCGCACAACCGCTTTCTGCGAGTGTAAACTCGTGTGACGATGGCGTATCGAGGTCGGGAA
>NC_090869.1:66260068-66280068 GCF_036669935.1 Montipora foliosa | reverse complement strand
TCAAAATTCTCATGGGAAGTATGTAACATAGTTTTTCGGTTTTCGCTGTCCGCCATTACTAGAACGGCAAATGACCGTGAGCAAGGAAAAGGGTTGGGTCTAGCTGGATTGCCTGGGGTCTGATGTCATGCGTGCAACGCTCAAAATAAAGGCGGCTAATTTCCCATGCCATCTGTGAGATGTGAGAAATCGCCACTTGAGTTGCTTTTTGCTGATATTATATACATTACTCCTTGATCGACTTGTTTGCTTTGTCAAACGCCACAAAGCAATGCACGTATGACGTCAAGAGCCAAGTCTTGCGTGTAGACCGCTTACAAAATAATTGCAGGGTTCTCCAATGCTGTCTGAGTAATGGCGGACAGATTTTTAGCAGTTTTTGGCTGACTATTTCCCGACTTATCTCGCTTCTATCGTTCCAAATTTCAATGCATTGTATTATTTTGAACAATATTGACTTAATTGACGTCGAAAAAATCCGAAAAGAAAGCCAAAATTTTCGTCGTAGTGGCACTTTAATCAATTTAAGTTGTGTGTTATGCAAAATAGCAACTGCAAAAGTTGTTTGTTTGACATATTGAAGAAAGCTTTGGTATTGACCAGTGATCCTTTTGCCACTTAACAAGATAACTAATTACTATTTCACTTTGTGGTACGTGTTTGCACTTTGACACCATACGTGTATAATATGTATCCTTAATTCGCAACTAACAGTGATGTGACTTTGGCTCTTTTTTTAGGAAAGTCCTTCAAGAAAGAGGACTTTCTGACTCAAGGTATTCATTATAATTTTGTGATGTTATCTGGTGTATATGTTTATGCACAGTTTCTGTTTATTTGCATCAAAGGCCACTTTGTTCCTTTTTTTTTTGGGCATTGAAAAATGCATTTTTATACAAAATTATTAATACATACAATCAGGTTTTGATAAAAAGAATGGTCTTTTGTAGTTGTTTCAGTCTATACTGTATTGAACAAGTTTTAAAAGGTTTTTACGTCTTAAGTGAATTGATAAGATGTGGCTTTTGGTGCCAGCGATACTGTAATAATTACAGAAATGTTCAAAATAATTGTTTTAAACCCCCTGGCTATTTTCAAACCCATGGTTAGAATGATAAATGGTTGGTTTTAGAAGTTTTAAATTAAAAAGCAAAAAGCTCAGTAAAATTAAAGAGCAAAAATTAGCAGGCAAGATGAAGCAACTCTGTTGTAACAGGTGCAAAGAAGTATTTTTTTCCTTCTGGAAATATAAATGATACTACTATCCTTTTTTGAAATTGAAATACTACCACAAGATGTACTGGCCTTCTTGAGGATAAATGTCTGTGATTTTTATGCTTCTGATCTGCTGAAGATCATACTGAACGTTTTGTGTTTCTATTGATTCAATGGTGGTAAAAGAGAGTCATGTTGATGGAGAAAGCTGTCAGAGGCTTTTGGGATAACTATTTTGTCGGCAGTCTTTAAAGATTAAATTTTTGCCTAATGAAAAACGTACAAATTAACTGTACACAGTTTTTGTAATTAAAACATTTATAAAGTTTGTCTTTCATTTATTGTTGGAATATTTTTAATTTTAGGGATGAGCACGATCCTTTTTACGATAGAAGTTTAGTTAATGGTAAGAGCAACCAGACAGCTGGACCACATTCAAATGCACTCATGAGTCAAGACTGGGAAAAAGATCTTATGGAAGCAGGTAGTCAGAAGTGAAAAATAACATTACAGACAGAGTGAAAATATTACTTACCAGGCCTATCTGCCGATAGACTCTCATTTTGACCCCCCTACTACGATTCTCAGTTGAGCATGACACTAGAGAAGTTTGGTCAGCGTTAAAGTTACCATGTCGTCAAGGGCAACTTGCTTCGTTTCCAAGAGTAACTTTTAGGGCCTTGACGTCATGAGCAATGAACCAGCCAAAATCTATAAAGTCAAACTGGCGACCGTTACCAGTTTTAAGACGTGAAACCCTGAAAAGTTACCCTTGGAAACGAAGCATGTTGCGCGTGACAACATGGTAACTTTAACGCTGAAACTTTGTCACCAAACTACCCTAGTGTCATACTCAACTGAGAATCGCAGCACCTTCCTTTGACTGCTTTTGCCACTCAACTAGGCCCTCCATCTCTATTATCAGTAAGCGTTGCTTCCTGATTCAGAGTGAAGTCATCATACATTTGGACCAGTTTGGTCGGCTGCATGAACCACAGCGTCGTTGAACACGCCCCCTCTTCTCATTTCAAACAGTATGTGAGTCACTTAACATCCAATAAGTTTTTACCTCACCTCCCCTCCCCCTTTTTCCCTCTGTTTTTATCATTATGACAGGTGCCTGTCATCTGTTATGCAATGTATTTCATGTCTAGGTTAATTGTCAATCCCTGCCACCAAAACAGTGGCTACCCACCACTAGTGGAAGGTCCTTGGACATCTCAGGCACCCAACTTACCTGTGAAGTAGTTGTTATTAACCTACATTATGTTAACCCATCTACTCCTGGGCAGTGTTCGACACTTTCTTGTATAATTATTCACCAAGTACAATGGTTTTATTTTATTGCAGAGTTGACCCCTGGGCAAACTGTTAAGAAAGTAGTTACAAGAACAGAACTCCGTACATTGAAAACAGTGGATGGCAAGGTTGTGCAAGATTCCTATGATCCTGGAAGTGCGCAAACCACAGTTGAACGATATACAATTGACAACAGAGCTGTCAATGGTAACACACCAAGAGCTTTAACAAAGCAATACGTTCCAGGGGATGAATACCGGTCTGGTCGTCGTGGGCCAGGTTCACAGTCTTCTGTTGAGGATTATCGGGGCCCTTACAGTCCAGGAAACCAAAGTGGTCCTGGTTCAGATGGGAGACGGACACCAACTGCGGGCAATCCCTCTGGATATGTATCTGATGGTTACCAAACACCAACTGGTAAATAATACTACATGTATTCATTTTTTACTCAGCCAAAACAACCTCTGTTTTCTAAACTTTCAAGACACCTCTTCAGGGCTGGCTACACTAGCAGCTGGTAGCTGGTAATTTTCAATCTGAAAATTTCTATTGCTTGCAGATGTTTTGTCATGACAGTTAAACATAGCCTCTAATGACAGCCCAGCTTATAGGATAAAAGTAGAGTAGAGAACCAAAAAAACTCAACCCACATTTGATGCCAAGGCTGGGAATCAAATGTGGTAATGTGATTTCCATCTTTTCCTCAATTTCTTCATGGCTGTCTTTTTTTATGTCAGGTTCACAGCATTCTTCCCAGTCCAGCTCTGTTGGTACAAAAACCTATCGCAACACAAGCCAGTCACTACCTCGCACTTCTTCATCAACACCCAATGCTACACCATCATCTTCGTCTACCATGCCAAGATCATCAACTTCTGGACGATCAAGCAGTAAGTGAGCTTTAAATACAGTGTATTAAATTATCCGTATTTTTTTAAGGCTTGGTCCCAATTTTTCTGATAATCAACTTCAACTTTATTTAAAGAATAATTGACAATACACAACACAAAAGCAAATAGCATTTGCTAATCTGGGCAGAATAGTCACACTAAAATATTACAATAAAAATAATAAGTAATTGCTAAATTTACCAAAGGAGACCTGCATAATTACTTGCACAGATGTGTTAACTTAAATCAGTAGTATAATTACAAGTTCAGCGACATAAGTATCGTTACAAGGTATGTTTGTATGAAGAACTCAAGTTCTATTTGTATGTATTTAGAGCAGAGGTAATTTGGGAAATATCGATATAATCATCATGCTTCTTAAGAATATCGAGAAGGAAAGAGTGGAGTTTCCTTTGGAAGTGTTTTTTTGGGAGCTCTCTTAATGATGCTGGTATCTCATTCCAAATTTTAGCTCCTACTCTTGAGAAAGCTCTTTTTTGGATTTCTAATCTAGATTTCTAAATATAGAATTTATTTGCAGACGAAGACCAAGTGTTATAATTACAATGAATACTGGTAGTGTTGCCGAATAGGTTTAAAATGTTACTGGGTACCTTTCGATTCTGTACATGTATCATGCATTAAACAACAGATGGATCTGAAATAAAGAAATTTATTGGTAGAATATTGGCATCAATAAACAGAGGGACTGCATGTTCACATCTCTCTACGGAAAATATAAATCTAAGTGCTAGTTTTTGAAGGACTATAATTTTCGTCAGGCCTGATTTACATGCAAGACCCCATGCGGTTAGTCCATAAGATACATGTATGTAGGGCAATAATTATTAAAGATTGATAAATGCGCAGTAGAGTATTTGGTGGCACAAAATGCCTAAGTTTCGCAATAATCCCAACTAATCTACTTATTTTGACCATGATGTGTTCAGTATGAGATTTCCAGCTTGAACTGCAGTGTATGAAAACCTTAAGGTATTTTACATAATCTTGACATTCACGGCCTTATGTGCTATGTGCTAGCACAATGAGGATTAACTCTCTTACATTCAAGGTTAACTCATTTGCTCAGTACATTATCATATACCACAATTTTCAGTTTGAGCGCTAGTCTCTTTTGATAAGGTTGAAAAATAATGTAATTAGATTTTTTAATGTTGAGGGTTTAATAACCTGTTTGCTGTTAGCCAGTTACATACCTTACGAAGTTCACAGTTTACAAGGGTTTCAAGAGATTTCATGAATGTCTCTTTGTCGGCATATAGAGGATATTTGTATCATCAGCAAAGAGGTAGAAATTGAATTTGTTCGAGGCGTACTGTATGTCGTTTACATATAATAGAAAAGGGAGGGATCCCAAGACAGACCCTTGAGGCACGCCACAGGTAATTGCAGCCTTATTAGAAATGTGTGGTTCCAGAAAATATCCATACCCCCACCACGGAAGACCATTGGAAATTCCGAGGGAGAGGGGGGGTTAAAGGGCAGTAATTTCCAAGGGGTAGGGGGGTTTCGTGGGAAACTACTTTTCCAAAGGGTCACGAACCACATACAAAACATTGAAAGCAACATACGATCGATCTGAAGCACAAAACACACTATCGGATGATGTTTTGAAACAAAAGTCAGTTTTGAGATAAAGTTAATACTATTAGCTTCAATGTTCCCGTTTTTCTTTGAGTTAGCTAGCGCTACAGTCTCCCGAAGCTAAGAACAACGTGTCTTTCATTTGGGACAGATTCAAAACATTCAAAATGGCGGTCTCAACTGTAGTCTCTGCCCCAGACTTCCAGCTTTGTCTCTTTTTCGTCCAACCAACACTTCCGTTCACTTGAGTATCACTTTTCGCTACCTTCACATGCTGTAAACACATTTTTGATAGGATTTATGTTTTACTGGGGGTAGTAACTCATTGAAAATGCGATAAGAGGCAAGTTCCCACCATCTCAACGCTTGCATGCAACTACATTTTCTTTTTTGTGGGTGGCATTTAGACCACAGACAGGAACCGGGAGTCAAGTTTTCTCTTCTTTGAGTAAACGCAATATTTATTGCGGCCTCGGGAAACGATTGTTGAGGTTCAGTTCGTTATGTCAAACTGGAAATTCTAAAACAGGAGTTTGACTACTCATTAGAGGAAGTAAATCGCGCCAAAAACAATAACAGTCGCTCTCTCGATTCCATCCGTGGCTCAAAGGCAAGCAACAGTGAGGCTGTCTGTCATTTACCGGCGAGAAGGACTGCTGGAGAGTCAGTAAATTTGAAGACTGCACATAAATTGCCAGATCTAAGTTTACAAATATGATGGATTATTTTGGCCTCAATAATATTCTTCGTAAAACAATCGCCTTTGTGACAACGTTCACGAAACCTACCGCGTCAACATGTGTGGTCCCTAAATATTAAAGAATCAACCTGAAGAAACTGACAAAATGTGTAGACAAAGGAACCTTGTAAGTTTCTGTTTTATTTATTATGGTTTGCGAAGTTGTTTAAGCGAGTGAAATGTTCTCATCGAAGTTTGCACAAAAACGTGAAACAGTCGACGTGCAACCCAAATGTTTAAGCTTTGCAAAGTTGATAGCGCACAAGCTAAAAGTTTAGCTGGATAATGAGCTTAACAAAGCGTTATATTTTTCTAAAAGTTAACCTTAATGTTTACACTGTTGTAATAAAATTCTACCGCAATTACGTAACTAATTCACTTTCGTTTTTATAAGTAAAAAAATTCTGGAAATTCCTGAGGGGAGGGGGGTCATCAAAGACCCCCCTGGAACGGAAAATCCTGGGGGGAGGGGAGGTGCAAATCAAAATGTCTTCTGTGGTGGGGGTATGGATATTTTCTGGAACCACACAATGACATTTAAATTCTGTTGTTTGCGTTCAGTTACTTAAATAAGAAGAAAACCATTCATTAATTATTCCGTGGAAACCATAATGTTCCAGTTTGTTTAATAATATACCTCGATTAACTGTATCAAATTCTTTCTTTAAATCAAGAGAAACATGAGAAAAGGCGTTTATCCATATTAGTTTGTATTGTATTAATAATATCCAAAATTGCATGTTGTGTAGAATGTGATTTACGAAAGCCATACTGTGCCTGATAAAGTAATCCATTCTCTTTGATAAAAGAGATCATCTTAGAATACATTAACTTTTCGAAAATTCTGTTAAAATTGGATAATTGGTCTATAATAATTATTCCCATCAAGCTCAATGCCAGATTTAAACACTGGTACTATTTTTGATAAGTTTAGCTTGGCCGGGTACACTCCTTGGGAAACAGAAACATTTAAAAGTGTTGCAAGAGGCAAGCTTACAATGCCACTTACATATTTTAATAATAGTTTCACCTACAGCCACTGTAGGTACAAAAAATAACCAATGTCATTCCTTCTGGCATACTTAGTCTAGGAAAAAGATACATAAGATCAAGGTTTTTTCTTTAGTACTGTATAATAATTAAACAATAGGCCTTTTTCAAAATATCAAAATTTATATTCAGCTTGATAGTGAGGCAGTGAGGACAAAAACACTAGGAACACGTTGGAATGAATGTGAATAATGTTTCCATATCATCCACTTTCCTTTGTCTTTTTCCTGCAAACCTCTCTTTCAGGCTGACTTTTATTATGTCGAAAAAGGTTTATGATTGTTCCAATCTACATTATAATTTATTTATTTTAAGTTTTGCACTGCAAGTACTGCTTCTGGATTAAAGCAGAACTTTCCCCCTCTATTTTGAAAAAGGTATGGACACACCACTCTTGCTGATCTTTACTCTGTTTTAATTAAACTCCATTAGCTTCTGCTTGCATATCTGACATTAATTATTTCAGAATGAAATCAAAACACAAATGTTATGAAATAAAAATATCATTTAATTTTGTAGCAAAATCTTTATTATTGACATGATGGAAATGTGGTCTGGCTTTATACATGAAATTCCCAACTGTGTCCTTTATGTTGAATTGTCATGTCTTTTCTTTTTGGTTGTTGGTTGTGACCAGCTGTATGCTTTTATTGTCAAAATCGTAATAAAAATATATATTTTTATTAAGACCTGGAACAAATGTTTGACATTTTTGTGCCCGGAGGCAAAAAGTTAGCCCAGAGTTGACAAGTAATGATTATTAACATTACAAACTGTGGTGTATCAGTGGTCATATTGTTTACAATGTGACCAATTTTAATAAACGTATTATTTGTTCAGTCTATTTATAGCTCTTTATGAATTCAGGGGAGTTCCTGGATGAAAGGTGTTTAATTATGATTTTTTGTTTTGTCCTTGGCTTTCTTGCATTATTAATGGCATCAGAGGAATGACTTGGGATTTCAAATTTAACAAAGATGGATATGTGGAACGCACAGTCCTTATCCATGAGATTGTTGGCAATGGTTTCGTCAGATGGCAAAGCAAAGGGTAGTTTGATTTTCCTCTTTCAATTTTCTCAGAAAACCAGGATTGGCTTCATTTAAATCTTACATGACACATGACCACAGTCTTTTGTGTAATATGCAGTTTTATGTCAATATAAGCTTTGATTGTGTGATTCTGCAGCAAAGGTTATGTTTTTCTCTTGTTTTGCATTAAATTTTGGTTATTTAGTGAACATATTTTTTGTTGAATTTAATAATATGCTCTAACAGTTGAAAAATCCCTTCATGTTTGCTCAGTGATCTAAAAACATCTTATATCTATCGGCTAACCTTTGAATGATTAACTTTTTTGTCATTGCTGTTTTAGTCTCAGAGAGGTGAACTATATTTTTATATCTGTTCAAATTAAATTCTGTCTTTTTTGTGTACAGATTCCTTTTTTGATACAATCTTCATTAAATCTTGTTTTGTATGGTCTTTATTTAGGGTGAAAAAAGTCAAATTTTAAGTTGGTAATTTGGTTAATATAAAACTGCATGTTACCATGAGCAGGTGTGAAATTAGATTTAATAGCATTTCAGCATTGTATCAAGGTCAACTTAAATTAAAGGTTATTCAATTATTATTATTATTATTATTATTATTATTATTATTATTATTATTACTACTACTATTTGCTGAAGGGGGGCCATTGCAATATGTAGTTTCTTAATCTGTCTCAAAGTGAAATCCTAAAGTAAAGATTTTTCAAGTGAAATACTTGTAGTCTCCATATTTGCGTGTTGATTATTCTGTCCAAACTTCATTCATGTCTGGAAATGCACATACAGTTTAGTTAGAGACAAGTCCAATTTTAGTTTGCACATGTAATGTCCTCTTACCAGTGAGTGTAACAATTTTTACAGCAGTGACTTAAGTGTAAGGGGTAATAGTAGAACCTTATTTTCACATGATAATGTTTAAAGCTGAAGAGCTTGTGGGGTCATGCACATATGAAATCAAATCAAATTAATACATATCAAATCATATTGGTTTTTGACGAGAGGGGAACACTGGGATATCCAGAGAAAAACCACTCATAGCAGAGTAGAGAACCAACAACAAACTCATTGCGCTCTCATTTAATTTTAGTTACTACTAAGGTTTTTATTGTATTAGGTTTCTTTTTTGTCAGCTTCAAGTTGTAGTGTTTATTAGTGTTGCAGATTGTCTTTTGTGAATGTTAACTGCACGTGTGTATGTTTAATAAAGGATTTAAATTAAAAAAACAAAACAAAAAAAAATCAACCCACAGATGACACCAGATCTGGGAATTGAACCTGAGTCGCATTGGCAAGAGGCAAGTTCTCTCACCACTGTGCCATCCCTGTTTTGGTTGGAATTATTTTTACTTGCAGAGCAGAATTACAGCCCGCACACAAAAACTTGTATACCACATCTGCAAGTTTTTGTGTGTGGGCTGTAGTGCCTGCTATGTCGGCGAAACTACCCGGCATTTTTCCACGCGCGTACGTGAGCACACTTTCAGTGATAGGACCTCGCACGTCTTCAAACATCTACAGAATTCTGAGCATTGCCGCCTTTTGTGCTCTAATGGTTGTTTTAGCATCCTAGATCACGCTTCTACCACCTTCCAGCTAAAAGAAGCTATTCATATTCAATGGGAGAAACCTACACTTAATCATCAACTTTATCATGTTAATTTAAAACTTTCTTTGTAATCTTTCACATTGTCATGTGTCCTTCAGCTAATTAGCATTTTGGTTCACACTATATATTCAACTCTGTACTTTGTAATTTAAACTGAAGATGGCAGAAGTTTCTGTCGAAACATGTTTTTAAATTTAAAAAGTGTTGTGTTGTTTCTTAAAATATCGTTATCCCTACTATCCAGACCTTTTGGCAACTTATGACAAATGTGGACTGGATGCTCTACCTCTAAGCAACAGGAGTCACTTTCGAGAGCTACGTTATATTAAATCTCTTCAATTATAGCAAGCACAATATCATTGTTCCGGCCAGGTTTAATGACAGGCATGCATCTATTCCTAATTTATAGGCTCAATAACTTATGATCTATTAGAGTACAGATGCATACCTGATGTATATAACCATCAAAAGCTTTTAGATTCTATATTACTGTTCAGTAATAGATCACAGAAGACATCAAAATGTGGTAGGAACATCAGTGACACACTCAGCTATCGTCTCGTGTGCCACTTTTTTGTTCTTACCACATTTTGACATCACCTGTGATCTATTACTGAACACATGCACTGCAACATTCTGTCAAAACTTGAATGCAAAACAGTTTGTGATGTGATGGCAATCAATGATGAAATTTAAACTAACGTCTCTATAATTGGTAGACGTTTATTTCTTGGAACATAAAATCACTCAGAAATATTTTGATTTAATAACTCTGGCTTAGTCTGTATAACTAGCTGAGCAATTCAGGGGGTGTTATTATAATTTCCATTCAATGAGTGATTTATTACACTCTGAATCATGAACAAATTATTTACCCAGATTGTAGAATGAACAGTTTTGGTTTTTCTAAATTTTTTTTCTTCCTTATTTTTTCACCTAATTGGAAATAATTATCTCAGAAAACAGCAGAAATTTATTTTTTTCTTAACTCATTCATTCCTTTGAAGCAACATACAACCTCAGTATCAAAGTTGGTGATGTCAAAGGCTCGGGAACAGATGGAAATGTTTACATACAGCTTTTTGGTGAGCGAGGAAATACAGCCAAGATACAGCTCCGGCAAGCTGGGGATACGAGGAACAAATTTGAGAAAGGAAGGACATATAAGTTTACAGTAGACACAGTTGACATTGGCAAGGTTAGCACTGAAAAATAGTATTGTCAATATTGAATGAAGACTTGTTTCTTGAGACCTTTCTAGTGCTGAAAAATTAAGTAATTATTTGGTTATTGGCGTGAAAGGCGATCGCAGGGCTGCTTCACAATGTTAACAGGTTTTTAGGTCAAGTTCTATTAATTTTGGATCATCCATATTAGTTATTTAGGTTAACTGGCCATTTTACTGAACTTGGTTGAAATGATTGAAAGTGACCAGGCCCAAGAAATTATTGTTTCTCTTTTGTTTTTGAACTTGTCTGGCCTGGCTCCAGCTCCTTGCAGTGATCACTGAAAAGAATATTAAGAGTGGCCTGGCATTATAGTGTTTTAACCTGCAGGAAACAGTTGGAAAAGTGTTTTATGTGGAAACATCCATTGCTTCAACATAAACTGTTCCAAGGTTTTCTGTGTTGCAAAATTGTCTGATCATTCTTAGGTGCATTTCTTCAAATTAACTAACCCTAATGAACCCTTGCTTTTTAATAACAGAATGACAGATATTTTGGTCTCCAAACCCTTGGCTATATTTTCTGCATAATTCCTTAATGCAACAGTCTTTTGCAAAACTTCGCCAAGAAAATACTGAAAAGTCATTTCAGTCTGCTGCAACATTTCTTATGACAAAATATCCAAGATGTAAAAAACAGTCCGTTACGATTTCTTGCAAGACAGTTGAGATTCTTCTTCAATCAATCAATCAATCAATCAATCAATCAATCAATCATTTATTTATTTAAACATGTTTCCTCAAGGAGCTAAAAAAAACATTCCAAATACAAATGTGTAAAATAGAAATTTATGTGTAATGATTACAACTATAATATGATGTGCAATTCTATATATAAAAACAATTCATAAATATAATACAAAAAGCTACAACTTATATGTCAAGGTAAAAAAAAAGGTCAAGTCTGTTCCAGGCCAGGACCCGAACCCAGACCATTCGCTCTGGAGTCGAGTCGACACTAACCATGAGGCCACCGCCCCTCCCTTCATGTATAGGACACATTCTAAAAAGCTACAATATCTTGCGATTTATTTTTAAAGTTATCTGCATCACTGCAAAGATGTACTTGAGATGGCAAACTGTTCCATAACTTCGTCAATGAATAAGTAAAAGAATTCTTTTTAAGGAATTCTTCTTGTATTTAGGTTGATAGAATCAAGCTGAGTCACGACCATACAGGTTATGGCTCAGGTTTCTTTGTTGAAGAAGTGGAAGTGGAGGTCCCGGCACGTCAAGATAGAGTCAAATTTCCTTGTCGATGCTGGCTTGCACAAGATGTAGATGATGGTAAAATAGAGAGGGAGATGTTTGCAATCACTCCTTTGCCAAGTAAGACAATAATAGTATGAGCTATCAACAATATTAGATTCTTACTAAATGGGAAGAAATTTGTTTATTTACAATACAAGAAATATTTAAATGACAAGACAGATACTGGTAAGTATTGACTGACTTCTCTTTCCCTTAGTTGGTGATGATATCATTCACCCCTGCAAAATATATTGGGATGCTAATGTGCATGTCAAGATCTTTTGGTCGTTGGTCCTGAAAACTCTTGCTATAATCCACATTCATACATTGTACTGTGTTCTCTTATTCATTAAACCCATTAAATTTGATTTCTTTGTCTAAGTTCAAATAAGCCCTGCTCCACTTGTTGCGTTACTGCTATGTTCCACCCAACACAACAAAACAAGCTCAAGTCTTTTGTTTCTCCAGCAACAATCTATTAAGTGTTGAAAATGATGTGGTGGAAAAAAAACAGTGGAAAAAATATTGCATAGGTTAATTCTTGCAAAACAGAGTCCACCAAAAATCTGGGGAGCTATATTTAACATGAAAATTTATGTACACTTGCAAATGTATGACTTTCAGCCACAAGATGAAATTTGGGCATACGGATCTTTGAATGTTGCAAAATGTGGAGCCCACATCAGAAGGACTTTTAAGATAATTTTCTTTGTTTTTGCACTTTCAGACACTGCATACACAATGTCTGTCAAACTCGGTGATGTTCTTAGTCCAGATACCAATTTATATGTTCAGTTGTTTGGAGAGAAAGGAGAAACAAGCAAGATCATGCTGCGGCCTATTGGTTCGTCTCTCAACAAGTTTGAGAAGGGAAGAACTTACAAGTTTACTGTTGAAACTGTGAATATTGGAAAGGTACACGACTTGGTTAATCATTGAGTCAATGGGTTGTTCATGAAAGTTGGTAGGTTGCTCTTGTGGTGAACTAGTTGGTCAGTTTATCTACCTCCCAGTCTGTGATGCTATCAGACGCCCATCCAATGCAAGCTAGTCTAATAATTTTTAGTTTGTGGTAGAAGGAAGAGTGGCAGAGTGGTTAGAGTTCTTTGAAATCAGGAAACCCTGAGCTTCAGGGCTTCTGGGCTCAAGTACCATTCCAACCACTAGCTGTTTTTCCCATTCACTTTCTTTACTTTGCTAGAAAATAGCCATCTTTCTGCCTCCTGCTATTTAGGTTTGTCAAAAGATCTTTTGTGTTTGTGTCAATAGTTGCTTCATCCACCATGAAAAGCCCCCTGGGGGCCGTTTCAATGAAAGTCCTGAAACTTTACGGGCTATTTTCAGGTGTCGCCATTCCCTCTTCAAACTTCACAGTCATTTTTCTTTTTGTTACCTTGAAAACATTTTAAAAGATCGGCTTTCCAAAACAAGCGGTTGGCAGTTTCACAAATGGTTTTTCTGGCCCAAAAAGTGTTAGGGACTTTCGAGAAACAGGCCCATGGTCAGTTAAGTATATGTGTACACCTTTACGTTATTTTGTTCTCTTTGTCTGTCCATCCATCTGTTCCTCAGTCAGTCAGATGTCTGTCGGACAATTTGTGGGATAGAAAGTAGTAATGTTCGTTGCAAATACAGTGTTGGAAAAGTGTCAAGTTCAGTTCTGCTTGCATGTAATACATGTATCTATATTTGAAGAAAACTGTCGTTTCCTTTTAGATTGATAGACTGCGCATTGGCCATGACAGTAAAGGAGATGGTAAGGGTATTTTTGTTGAAGAGGTAGAAGTATCCCCAGCAGAGGGAGATCATGCCATATTCCCTTGCTACTGCTGGCTTGCTGAAGAAAAAGGAGACAGAAAAATGGAGCGGGATATTTTGCCTGGCGAATCCAGACCTCCAAGGCCAAGTGAGTGTTAGTACGGGTAATCAAATGGTGATGTGTGAAAGTAGGAAATAATGTCACAGGCGTTTTGTCCAAAACGCAAGTGAAATTATTCCCTAATAATTGTTTCACGAGTGTTCCATTTCATTAGCTTTTAATATCATGCGTGACAAATTGCGTTCATAAGACACCATTTTGGCACTGAAGGAAAAGTTGCATGGCAACATTGTAATTTCACGTGTAAAATTATATGCTGAAATTCCACGCCAAAAGTAAAGGGTAATTTGTCAACCCATGTTATTATAACTGAAACCTTCCTGGGATATAACAGACTAAATAAATTAATATTAAACAGATTTAAACACAACGAAGAAACATAATTTTGAGCTTTTCAGAAATGCCACCAGTGCTGAATGAAATTCACGATACTGCACTTTCTTTTAATTTAAGATTTGTGATACAGCTGTACTGCAGACTTGTTCGGTTATGACTTTCCCAGATGAGCTTTGTATGTAAAAACTGAAATTTTTGTGTCATGGTACTAAGAAATTTCACCGCATCAAAACCACATAAACTGATCACTGGCCAACATTGCTTGCTTATTGTAAAGAGATGACCTTACAGACTTTAAAAACAACAAGCAACAGTTCCTTCAAGCACTTTGTAGTTAAAGGACCTTTTCAGGTCAAAGGTGTGTCACAAATTGTGTTAGCTGAAAGTACCCAATAAATCAACGTACAGCCAATCAGTTTTATCACACAGCGTCTGAAAATGAAAACAAATAACTGCAATGACCGATTCTTGTGCGTTATCCCTTATTTCACAGATACCTCATATCATTTGGCAGTAAAAACAGGGGATATGCTGACGGCTGGAACTGATGCAAATGTCTATTTCCAGTTGATTGGCAATGAAGGAGAGACAGAAAAGATCCAGCTACGTCAAGGAGGGAAAGCTGAGAAGAGATTTGAGAAAGGAAGAGTTGACAAGTTTATTGTGGAAACAGTGGATGTTGGAATGGTACCAAAACTTTTTGACACCAAATGACTTCATATCATCATATCATATATCTTTATTTACCCTCGGATTTTTAGAGTAGCTTGGTGTAGCTAATTTCTCCGAGCATTTACCCTCCCAACCATGATACATCACAGAAGACAGACCACAACACTGGGAACTACATGCCCTACTTAAATGCGAACATTTCCGTTGAGCTTTTGGGTGTAGTAGTTTCTTGATAGTACTTAACGATCATTATTATTCTGTTAGCACCTGTTGGATTTTTGGTGGCAAATGTTCACTGAGGCAAGTTGGCCATTCGCAGTGTCCTATCTGAAGAGTGGGAAGTCCTGGAATAATAAATTGTTGTTTAAATTTTAATAAATCCAGGACTTTTAAATGGGTGGAAATTTTGCGTGTGGCCTCAAAGTTTGAATTTCATCAAGGCTTGTCATGATCATGCAACATTTTATGGGCTTATGACTCAGACTTAGTGAAGTTACTCAGAATGCAAGAAACCCAATGTGCTATGCTATCTTACTCAGGTTCAAAAGCTGCGCATTGGACATGACAACTATGGCTCAGCGCCTGGATGGTACCTTGAAGAAGTTGCTGTGGATGTGCCAGCACATGGCCAACATGTTATTTTTCCCTGCCATCAGTGGCTGGCCAAAAATGAAGATGATGGCAGAATAGAGAGAGATCTACTTCCAGGTACATTGTAGCACTGTATAGATCTATTGTTTGCATTGATCATTACTACATCATGAGAATGTCAACAACTTTGTTCCACTTGTTACCTTTGTTAAAAACACATAGCCAAAATTGTTGGAGGAACTTAGGTGGCTGGCGGCAAGAAATCACCTCAGCAACCAAGCCATGGCCCATCTTTAGGTCAAGGTGTAACTGTCAGTGTAACACTGAGAAATGGTGTGAAGAATGAATATCACTCAACATAAGGAATTGAGGAAACAAAATGCAAGCTACGTTAAGTATAGTACACAGGTTGCCCCCTGCAAAACTCCCTGGAACCCCCATGTGGCTTTTGTGAAACTGTAGCTTGCCTTTGTTTCAGATCATATTAAGACTGTCAGATTATGAATTGGTATTGTTGCTTGAATTGAAGCCGGTTTTAAGTTTAAGAATGAACAATCGATTGAAGATAACAAGGTTATTGATAACAGTACAGTTATTTTTGGGTTTGGGTGTCTGTAATGGGCAAATTTACTTTGGAAGTGGGGTTTTTGTTGAGGCCGGAGGCCAGGCGTTCTATGCGATCGTTTCATGTCCAGTATTTTGATGCCAATATTTTAGGGGTTTGTTTTATTTTTTATTACTATAATTTTTTAAGTGTGTTAACGATGAAACAACAACAATGATATTGATATTGATATTGATATTGATATTGGCTGTGTAGCCGCGCGATGCAGTTCCAGGCGAGACCCACAAATTGACCCTTGCTCACCATAGAGTCTCCAGTAGCTCAGTAGTTAGAGCATCCGACTAGATCACGGAGGGTCGTGGGTTCAAATCCCATCTGGGACTCGGATATTTTTCCGAGTCTACATTTCTCCTTACATCCAATATCATTATAATTTTTTACTTGCTTTTAAAAGAGAATTTGAGTGAACTGCAGCCTTGCCTGGGAAGCTGTTTCTTGGTTCCAGGAACACTGGAAACATCGTTTCTGAGTGTTGTACAGTGTATTTAAAAAATTGGCAAGGTGCCTTGCGCCAAAAAAAGTGTCATATCTGGTGCTTTCAGGAATATGTCCGCTACTTTACAAAACTTTCGAAAACCCTGCTTCATGATGCCTTTCACGATTGTGTTGCATCCCATCTTGTGCATTTCTGGTCGTTTTTGCTAGCGCCCAGGGATGGCTCTCCTCAAAAACCAACATTTGACTTGATTTACTTTCATTGTTCATTTCAGTTTACAGTGTCCCCAATTAGCGCTCCAGCGCTAGAACGACTAGACACTTAAAATAAAGTTCCTTTCCTTTCCTGTAGGTGCCCCAGTCAAACCAGGTGTAACTTCTCCAACCAGAAGCACAATCACAACAACTCTGGAGAAGACAACAAGAACAGATGGACACAAAGTGCCTCCCCCTGTCGCCAAGAAGCCTGACGAAAAGCTTCACAGTTTGTCCACAAAGAAAGTTATGACGGAGGAGATGAGATACACTCAGAAAACAACCACTGACGAATTACGTTACACCACACCTCCATTTAAACAAACTGTCATGGAAGAAGAATACAGGTTGACAACATGTTTGTTTGCCTTTAACTCTTATCTCTCAAGGCTGTTCTGTTACAAAGCTTATGTTTGCGATTTTCAGGTACACTGCTCCCAGAAGAGAACCAGCCCCAACCTCATCCCAGAGAAAGATAGTTGAAGAGAGGATGGTCATGAACGAAGAACCCCTTCCTGTAGAGGGAGCCCCGCCTGTTGCACCCATGGAAACAAAAAAGCGCTTCACGCAAGAAGAACTGACTGTTGAATCAGTCCGCAGACAAGAACACTCCAGACTACCCTCCAAGAATGAGTATCTGTATCGTGAAGAGATGTTACCACCACCTGATGAATATCATTTTGAAGAAAAAAGGACAGATATGCTGGCGACTGCTCCTGAATCCATGGACAGCAGAAAGAGTGAGATGAAAGACTTTCTGTTGTTGTTGTTCGGTCTTGTTTTGAAGGTGGTAGTTTCGACTCCTGTGAAGGAGCATTCGGGGTTTTTCCGAGTATCCTCGCGAGTCGCAAGCTTCCCACGGCATTTCTTAACAGGGCCCTGTCATGCTGTATTTAGGTCAAAACTGGGTAAAAATCTAAATTAGTACTTTAGCTCACACGTATGTAACATTCCTGACAACCCACTAAGAAGGTATGAAATGTATTTATGGCACAAAGAGCTATTCGTATTTAGTTTTTGGTGACTTTCTGCAGACTTCGTCTCCAAACGTGAAAAAAGTGGCCAGTTTTTCAAGTTTCATGCATCTCCATCCTCTCCATCCTTGGTGTCAAACAACAAAGAATAGCTTCAGTGCACTTCAGTGGTTATTGGTAACAAAACTGCAGCATTCGTTTTTGTCCTCATTTGATGCAAAGACGTCTTTTAGTGCATACATTTGTCACTTCGTTGTATATTTTTATTACCCCTGAAGAAGGCTTATGTTAGTAGCCGAAACGTTGGGATTTCAAGATCTTTTTTCAATAATATTTTTTAACCAGTGTAACATTTTTTATATTTTACATCTTTTAGTGTTTGGAAGTTTGACTAAAATAGCTTTGAAGTGTTCCATCAGGGCAAAAATCACCTCTTCACTACATATTTCTGTTTTAATTTTTTGTTTGCTTTAGTCGTCGCTTATCAGCTGTGTCTCAAATTGGGAGATGTTCTTGGTGATGGAACAGAGGGCGATGTGTTTATTCAGCTTGTTGGTGACAAAGGGCTGACGGAACAAATCCAGCTACGCCAAGCTGGAAATTCCAAGATACGTTTTGAGAAAGGAAGAACTTACAAGTTCACGGTGGAAACGGTCGATATTGGAAAAGTGAGATTTCTAGTGGCTTTATGTTTGGGCTTTGTTTATCTATGATCTTGTTGTCGGTGTAACTTGTTTTTCTTTTGTATTAGATTGATAAAGTGAGCGTCGGCCATGATAGTCGACAGGCAGGCTGGTACTTGGAGGAAGTCACAGTTGATGTGCCATCACGCAGTGAGCACACGGTGTTCCCGTCGCACTGCTGGCTGGCCTCTGTTAAAGGCGACGGCAGAATTGTGAGAGACTTTGTCTCAAGACCATGTAAGTACATTTTTCCTCTTTAAACTGTTTTTACTTGGTGCGTTTACTTGTTTCGTCGCCACTCTGGCTTTGCCAGGTGAGCAAAATAGATTTCGCGCCATTTTCTTCACCCTTCCGATGCATACTTTTCTCGCGCACTTTTTTTCCCCGCGTTTGACGTCGGTTATATCAATTTCATCGTGTTCTGATTGGTTGGAAATAGCCAACGAGATCACTTTCGTTTTGGGTCACGGTTCTCTGTCATGTTGTCGTACTAGGTCTTTACCACTTGGCTATCAAAACAGGCGACGAGAAAAATTCAGGCACCGAAGCGAATGTTTGGGTTCAAGTTTACGGGGATAAAGGTGACACAGGCCAAGTGCAGCTCAAGAAATCTGGCATCATGGAGAACTTGTTTGAGCGCGGTCAAACGGATTATTTCACGCTGGAAGCTGGTGATGTGGGAAAGGTAGGTCAATGGTGACTTCGGATCGATTCCTCCGGAACAAGAAGAATGAACGGCTTCAACCCAATTAACGACCTGCAATATCATCTAGGATTAGCTAAAAAAAAACTTTGCACACAGGATTTTTGAACCACTGCTTTTAAAAGCAATATATCATAAAACCATGACAGTTTCCTTATTTCAACGTTTCAGGCAAGAAATGAGCTTTTATCAAAGGTGTCAGAATTTTTTTTTTTTTGCAAACAAATTTCACTTTTGCGTTCGGCGTAAACTTTGCTCTAAACCTGTGCAATAACTTTTAGATGGCAAGTTGCCTTTTTACGGCCTTCTGAGCGCGCTCCTCAAAGGATTTAGTGAAGTTTGATTTTTATGTTGTAGATAGAGAAGCTTCGTTTGGGACACGATGGGCGTGGTTCGTCTTCTGACTGGTATGTAGAGGAAGTCATATTAAACAGCGCTGTCCGCGGAGAGCATCTCATCTTTCCTTGTCACGCTTGGGTGGCAGAGGAACCGGGCATCGGATCTGCTGACAAGGAGCTTTATCCAAAGCAACCAGGTGAGTTCTGGAGCTCTCGTGTGTAACACACAACCGTTGAATGTTCGCCGGTTTTGAGCGATGTTGGTTATGTGCCATTTACAAGAACAAACACGGAAATCTCGATAGTGTGGTAAATTGTAGACCTATTTTGCTTTGTCGGGAAAAATTCCATGATTTCGAAAGGTCTTGAGAAGTTGTGCAAGGACAAGAAAAATGCGTGGTCCATTTGCGTTTCACGTAATGTTTAACCAATGAAACGGTAAACGAAATAAAAATCCTTACCTGTCAAGTTTTGCTAGTTTTGATGAAGCTGTTTTGTGAATCAACCGTAATTGTGTAATCAATCAAACCGTAATTGTGAATCAATCGTAAGTTCATGACGAAAAGTGCGGTATTAAG
>NC_090869.1:66245068-66255068 GCF_036669935.1 Montipora foliosa | reverse complement strand
TCCTCATCCGACCTCATACAAAGGATGAGGAAGCATTAGGATTTGAGTTCATCTGCTTTGATTGGATTTGAATCGCAGTTTTCCGTATTGTTAGAGCACTTGTTCTCGGGTCACATATCGGTGTGCCTTAAATAAAATTTTTTTCTTTGCCTCATCCAAATCGTCGTTTTTTCGTAACAGCGAGCTTAGCGGGATTCCCATGTTGGTTCAGCTGCTCGATCACGAATTGGAGGAAGTTCACCGTTCTGCTGCAGCTTGTTTGAGGAATTTATCGTTCAGTAAAGCAAGAGACGAGAACAAGGTAGGCGGCGTCCAATCAACAGCGTGCGGTTAGCCAACATGTTCTTTTCTTAGCCGAAACAAAAGAAAGTTTAGTCATTTCCAGAAGGATTTGCATGACACTCTAACATGACCGAAATGGCCTTGTTTAGGGACTGGAATGGGTGACTGGGTTCTATATACTTTTCTGTTGATATGGTGGCCATTTCCAATTTTCCTTTTTTTTTTTTATTTTTTCGGGAAACAGATATCGTGGGATTTCCTACCTGTTGTTGTTGGTTTAAAATTTCAGACGACTTTGACTCTTACATTTTTTATTTCACCTAATCGATATCTGTTCTTTAATTGCACTCTTGCGATAAGACGGCCATGTTAGTGCCAAAACAATAGGAAAAAGTTGCTCATGATTTGCGAGTCAAATTCCCAAAAGACGTTTTCGCTGTTGTTCTTCCCACCAACATGGCCCATTTGAAATTTGAAATTTTGATCATGTGACAAACTCCATGACTTTTTGCCTCCGGCTCGCGAAAGATTGGAAATATCGCTAGAATTCACAGATATGAAGCTTGGGTCAAACACCTTGAATTTTCTGTAATTTCCCGCTGTAATTATTTTTAAAAAAGTTCTTTTCCTTCCAGCTTGTCATCGCTGAGTGTTTTGGCATTGAAGCGTTGATTAGATTGTTAAAAAGAACAAGAAAAGACGAGGTAAGAATAGATTTAATGTATGTCTTGGCATTCGAGAGCATCGGCGACTTAGTAATCAGAACGTCGTACGTTCGAGCACTGCAAAAGGAGCACTCGGGCTTTTCCGAGTATCCTGGAGTAACCATCGGAAAAAATACTTCTTTTACTTCTGAGTCGATTTCTTGTTTCAGGTCAAGGAAGTCGTTCTCGGCGTTTTATGGAATCTTTCATCGTGCGAAGTAAGTTTGGACCTTTTTTGGGTGCTGTTATCATCTATCAACATATGAATTCAAAATTAACCCTTTGACGTCCAAACCAGTCAGACTTAGTATTTTATTCTGTCTAATGCCAGACGATTTTACTCGTCAATGGGGAACCCCTGGGAGTCAATGGGTTAATCACTCACTGAAAAACTATGTCCCCGTTAAGGCGTTTCTTTTCACAAAGCATTAGCTTGAGTTCGCTCTTCCTCTTCTCAAAACTCGTTAAATCCCAATTTTTAAGGCTTCTTTCAAAATTATGATTGTAATCCTGTTTGTATCTCGATGTCCTTAGCTAGAACAGCTGTGTTCTTTGTATTTCTTTGACAGGATCTAAAACTCCGTATTATCGAAGTCTGCTTGATCGTTCTCATTACGATAATTGTCATCCCTTACTCCGGATGGACCAAAACCGCTGCCCAAAGCAACGCGTCTGTTCCTTCAATCAAGTGGTCGACGGTGTTCCGTAACGCCAGCGGTGTGCTTCGAAATGTGTCCTCTGCAGGTCCTGAGGCGAGACGAGTGATGAGGGACTGTGATGGTCTTGTAGACTCCTTCGTGTGGATCATTAAGGCGCCTATAGGCAAAAATGATATTGATAACAAGGTGAGTCAAAGCAGGCAAGATTTTTTCACAATCCTATGATTGTATTTTGACAAATCTTCAACCAGCTTGTGTTCTATTCTTGCATATCTCCATTCTTAAGAGTTTCTTGTGGAACCAAATGTCCCCGAGCACTTACTCACCTATTCGTAATATGTAGCAAAGGACAGACTATCACACACCGTCCTTGCGAAAGTCTGAGGTATGGCGCGTCATCGAGGTGGGCCGAAACTGAACGCAGTTGCTATATTGTATTTACTTATCAAAACATTTCTCTTCATTTAGTCCGTAGAAAACTCGATCTGTATCCTTCGCAACTTATCTTATCGACTGGAAAACGAAGTTGACAGAGAAAGGTACCAGGATGCTCCCGCAACGGACGTAAACCGCAAAGAACCCGAAAACTCCGACCCGGGATGCCTGGCGGGCTGCGGGACGGGATCAAAGAAGAAAAAGAAGGGCAGAACCTTCAAAGGATCAGACCTACCCCAAATAAGGAGAGAACCTGTGGAAGGTGTCGAGTTACTATGGCAACCAGAGATAGTGAGGTCTTACTTGTCAATAATGGCGGAAGCGTCCAATCCCGAGACGTTAGAGGGATCAGCAGGTGCCATTCACAATCTAACAGCGTGCGGATGGAGGGTAAGGTCTATTTCTATTGTCACACGCCGTTTGACTTTTCACAGGGTCCCAATTGCAAATGGCAGCACATCCTCAACGGGTTTATAACGAACCCATGAAATGACCAGCTCCGAGATGGGTGGAGAGCTCAACTGGTCATCTACTTGGTAGATCACTCCATTCAAGGCTGAACTTTCCATTCCTTTGCGGTATCCCTGTTATGATGTTGATGGTTACTGACACTATCGTTTGTGTTTGTTTAACAACGTTGGTGCGCGATTTACTTTTGTCTTTTGCAGTGGTCCATGGTTGTTCGTTCCGCCGTGCGAAAAGAGAAAGGCCTTCCCATCCTTGTAGAACTTCTACGAATGAACTATGATCCTGTCGTCAGAGCTGTGTCTACCGCGCTAAGAAACCTTGCAATTGATCCAAGAAACAAAGATCTTATAGGTGAGTTCAATTAGTGCTAAGAAAATGATAAGACGTTCTAGCTTTCTCCGATAAGGACGACAAACCATAGACCCCGTTTCGCACACGTCGTCTCTTAATAAAAACTGTGTTGTCGTAAAAAAGAACTCGCTATTTGTGAGACGAATGTGGGATGTGGTCCACAGTGAACAATGTTGTGGACTGGGGTGTCGATCGTTTTCCTAATTGATTTTTAGTATAATCGATCACATGTATTCGCGTGCAGTTTGGAATAAATGCGCACTAGTTAGTAAGTTTTTTTCAGCAACCATACTCCATAGTGCAATTTGTAGTCTTGGACATAAGTTTACTCGTTCTTAATTATTCCAAATTGCACGAGAAAATATCATGTGATTACTTATTAATGACATACGTGAAAATTTTTCGAGATGAGAATATGGTGATTATGCAGAAGCAATGCACACGATTGGCTAACTTTTAGTTTCATTGATGATTGACCAATCAGGATGCTTGGGTTGTCACTGAATTACCTCTTTTCTGTACTGTGCTACCTGACAAAAAGCTGCATTTCTCATAACCAATCAGAATAGAGAATTTTTTCTTTTATATTAATGATAAACTATGTATCAAGCGTCGCAGTATGGGCAAAAGTACCAATCGTAAATTTGGTCGCAATCAACTGATGATGCACTGCTCACGAATACGAAAACCGCTGCCCCCGCCCATAGATCTGGCCCACGGTGCCTCGTGTCAGGAAGAATTAAAGACTTTCGTTTCCGTCTCCAGGTAAATACGCTGTGAGAGATCTTGTTCATCGGCTTCCAGACCCTGAAATAAATGTCAAAGTAGAGGAGAACACAGTAGGGGCCATTCTGTGTGCCATACATCAAGCAGTGAACAAAAGTATGGAGAACGCAAGGTGGGCGTGAAAATTGACTTTTTGCATGTTTCGCTAAACAGTTGTTTTTTATAACGGGAATTCTATCAGTGAGATGATTATTCTCAGGAGTTTCAGTGGCGTTTCAACCCAAAACGTTTGGAAAACTGATTTATTGGTTTCTCTTGAAGCCTTTTGTGGTTGGATATATTTTTCACTTATTTTCCAAACACCTGCAGCTAGTCAACATCTTACCAGTTCTTGTTGAAGCGCGCGAGTGGGTTCAGACGATCTTTGTCTTTGCCAAATGTGTTTTAAAGCTAGCGTGCGTATTTTTCTTTTCCAGACACGTTCGTAATGTCGGTGGATTTAAGAAAATTATCACGATTTCAAGGTCAAGAGACAGATACTCGCCAAAGATTGTCAAGACAGCTAACCAGGTAAAATAAGACCAACATACTTGTTTAACCAACTGATTTAAACAAATGCACTGTGAAGGATTTCGATGGAGTTCAATGGAATTAAAATGTATAAGTAAGTGACTTCTTGTCAAGTCTCACTCGAAACCTCTTGGCTTCGAATCTGTACCTCTACGAGTGACCATCTGCTAAATTACGCCGGAACAAGGGCACAAATTAACCAAAGTCAAGCTTGACTGGTTCAGGTTTCTTTGTTTTAATGTCCTAGTGGGGGAATAATAATGATCTTGCCCTCTAGCATGGTGGATTTTGTACCATGTGATCGTTTGTTTCAAAAGACCTATTATAGTTGAATGACCCTTGTCAGCTTGTTATGGGCACATGTTCCTTTTAACTATGCAATTTGCACAAGTTTATTTTTGCGTTTTAAAGTTCTCTCATAAGGCATAAGTAACTCACATTTGCTTTTCTTATCCTTTTCTTGCATGTTTACAGGTTTTAATAACAATATGGAGTCTTGCGCCACTGAGAAATTCGCTCAAGAAGGATGGTTGGGAATTTACCAAAGAGATTGCCGACGAGTTCGGTCACATTCCTCCGACGCCGCGTCCCTACGAAGACATCACGATCCCACGAGGAAGACAGCAGCCTTTCGTGCCGTCCAATCGAGAGCCTAGACTAGTAAGATCTGATGAAAGTACCATACCCGAACCCCGACGATACCAACCTGAGCAAAATGATCCTCCACCGAGGTTTTCCGATGATGGTTACGAGGCAGACGATGATGTCCGAAGACGAGGGGAGCCGAGAGGCGGACGAGTAGGGATGGAAATGGACAAAATGGGTGAATATCGGGAGATCGATCACCAGCCCGATTTGGAGCGAACTGGAAGCTCTCAGGTTTTACCACCAGCTTACGACAGTAGACAACCAAAGGAGGAGCCCCAATACGCTGTTGTAGATAAGAGCAAAAAGAAAGGCTATAAATTACAAGGAGATGGTGGCCAAGAGGCTGACTCTTGGGTATAAAGAAACCGTTATCTTTCGCTGGTTTTGACTGGTTCTTTAGTCAGGTCATGTTGGATTTCGGGGAGCGAGCGTCAATGGCTTTTCCTCGATTTTCCACGACGACAGTTTTGATTTTCTCGGTATTTATAGTGTGTCCGAGGACGAATGTATGCGAGTAGGCTCCTCTCGAGAGAGCAGCAAAAATGGTGAGAGAGGCGAACGAACCGATAGATGCTGGAAAGGAGAGACCTTCCTGCCTCAGTCTTCGTGCGGATTCACGTCTATTTCGTCTCTTTCGTGATTCTCGCTGTCCTTTTGCGAAGAGTCCCTACTCGTTCACACAGAGGGAATAAGGACCGTAAGATCTACGACGACGATGTGATCGATGTGGGCGAAAACGTCATCTCAGAATATAACTTTGCAATGTCGTATGTTTTTCGCGATTAGTCCATCACGTTCGCGTCGTACAATGTGGGCGAAATAGCCTAAAAATAAATAGACCATTTGCGAGTTCATGTCTGCCTTCCCTACAAAGCGAGTCTACGAGAGAAGTTTTTGTTATGGTAATTAGTCCCAACCTCGTTCCCAGGGTCTCTCTTCTCTGCCTCCATTGTCGTTGAGACAACGAAAATGAAGGCAGAGAAGAGAGACCCTGGGAACGAGATTGAATTAGTCCTACTTAATTAATTAATGACTCATTAAATGTGAATGAAAAGTAATTATCATAAGGAAAACTTCGAACTTAGACTCACTTTGAGGAGGAGGCAGACATGAACGCGGAAATGGCCTTATGTTTTCACGTGACGTCTTGGCGGCCTTGTTGGTGTCCGTCTAATCCTCTGGGAATTGAGCTCTGTTGTCGTGCAAACGTTTTCTTTTGTTTCGGTGGAAAAACAAGGTCACTGATCAAGTGAGTCAAAACACTTCATTCAGTGGTTCGAGTGGTTTCAAATGAAAGATTTCATATTTGTACGCTCGCGTTGTTTTCAAAACCTGAAATTTGCTGATTTCTCGTAGTTTTTATGTGGAGTACCGCAAAAATATGCCATAATATGCGTGCCACACGTGCAGAACGATTACCTTTTTTCTCTTTTACCCAGTGATTGCGTCGTTGATCTTACAGTCCTTATTTGCATCGGTTTTGCTTCAGCTGAGTAAACGACTTGTTGGAAGAAGATGTCAAATTTTATTTCCTGGTGTACAAACATCAGAAAACAAGTTTGTCGTCCGATCTTCGGGAAAAACAAACATTGTGACATTCAAAGTTGTTAGAGTAATTTTTTAAAATTGAATTTCCTTCTTTGATCGAAGGAATGTGGTGAGTAGAAGATGAGGTAATAGATGAAAATTGATTTTTTTGGAATTGAGTGTAAATAGACCAATTCGGCTAACTCAATGTTGTACCCAATTCAATTCCTCTGGGAATAAAACGTTTTGTTCCAAGAATTTCCATATCATTTAAATGTGAATGCTTCATTGTCATGCAAATTGAACACACAAAGAATCTTAACCCCGAGAGATTTGAATTGGGTACAACATTGAGTTAGCCGAATTGGTCTATTATTTGAATTTTAAATTGGTAAGCATTACACCTCTTAGAAGGCTGTAATTAATAAAAAGCTGTGTAGGCTTTTTCATATTGTATAAAAAATAATCATTTTTAAAATTTGTTGTGTCTTATTGTGTAACGGGCAGTGCGAAGAGTTGAGAGACACTTAACTTATACAGTGACAGCGAAGTCGTTGTGTACCCCATAATGGTCTACCCCCCTGAGAGCTGAGAAAAAATTTCGGGTGCAAATGAAAGAGTGACTCGTTGAGTCTTGACTGTGATTTCTTTTCACCAAAGAACCCCTAAGCTCTCTTTACGTTAAAAAAGGGCTTTGTTAGGCCCTGTTTACATGCAGGTAGGGTAACCCTAGCACGCACACATTTCTTTTTTTTCATCGACGTGTTTACAAGGCAGCTAGGGTTACCCTGGCGCTAGGGTAACCCTAGCTGCCTTGTAAACCGCATCCTTTTGAGTTTTTAGACCTAATGAGTGTAATTCAGAGCTAAAAAATGGCATCGACCGTTTCAAATGGCAACGACCGTTTACGAAAGGGAAATAAGCATCTTTGACCCTCCTGCTGGAGTAACCCTAGTAGTGGGGTTACCCTACCTGGTTGTAAACAGGGCCTTACTGAAGTTTGGTGCTATGGAGAACAACAAATTAACTGTCATTTTGTTCATTTGTGCTATTGAAAACCAGAAAAAAATCCGTCGGTCAATCTTAGTTCCCCCAATAATATAGGACTGTTCTCTGACCGTAAGAGTGTTTACATTAAAATCATTTTTTTCACGAAAGGAGTTCTGGCGGGACCGCGGGAAAGCTTGCCCTGTATTATTCTTTCACTTGATGTGCTTGCAAAGGAACGAGCCTGAATCTGTACAATAGACGTCTAGGATATAAAATGGGGACAACCTCTCAATTTCATCACGCAGGCAGGCTCTTTTCGGAGTGGGAAAGCGAGCTACAAAGCTGCTCCTCTTTCTCGCTCGCTCCGGCAAGAGAGTCTGTGACATTCTACTTCCGTAACAAGCAATTCCGTTTGTTAGAACTCGAAAGGCGATTTTCAAATTTGAATGGGGCGAAAAGAGAAGTTTCTTCGAAAACGCTTTCTGACAAAGTGTTTGGATTGCGTGCCTACAATAGCGTGTAGAGGACTGGGTAGGAGGCCGTGAGGTCAGATTGTCAACATGGCGATGACCTTATGTGGCAAGGAGAAATACATGTAGGAAAGGTCTTTTAAAGGCGTTAGAATGGCTCGAAAATACCGATTTTTGATATTTTTTTAAGATGAAAAGGACGTATATGTAACGTGATTTAGCCACAATGGCTACAAGGTAAGCGATTGATCAGCTGATTTCGATTGATCTGCCTAGTTGACGTTGGTTAATTGTTTTCCGAATAGAAATTGTTGTTATGACTTTCTTCAGCCCAAAGAATGACCCAAAGATGGACGAACCCCTGGAGGAAAAAGGTGATTTATTCGCAAATGCCTCGGTGGGGATGATTTGTTTTAAAAATTTGGCTCTCCTGAAGACTAAGAGGCTAGCTTAGATTTCAATTTTCATCATGATATAAGCTTGTCCGTAGCTTCGAGGGCCGGTAACACATAAGAAAAAGATGTACGAGATAAAATCTTAAAACATTTCCCGTGTCTTATTTTTGCCTCACTTTTATTTAGGCTTACCTTTCCGTCTTGTTTAAAAATTTGTTCTAATAATTATTCAATAACATGCAGAGCAGTCGAACGTTATTTTGTTCGACAAGCTCAAGCTCACCCTTGATCTTTTTCTTGCATCAAGTGTACAAATAACAAACATAAGTTTTAAGAAGCCATGACAAGTGAATTTGTGAGATGTATTATTTCGATTTAGACTTGCAAAAAAGTGGAGAAAATCGTAGTGTCACGAAGAGGAATGTTATTGAATCTATAGATATGATATTCTGATTCTACTGCGGAAGCTATTGGACACTACTTGTAGGAGATAGGATATTTAGATGGCTTACTACAGTTAACAACCTTTATCGCTTGTTAGATTTAAACACAAGAAAAACCACACAAAACATTTGGCAGTAAATGGGACTAAGCTTGTTCAAGGGTGCTCCCTGGATAAATAGGGCAGGCTAAATTGCAGAATACCCCGCAAAGTATTTGCATTTCATTGAATAAGAATAAGCTCTATTGCATTCCAACTCGTTCTTCAAAGAATGCTGCCTAGGGGAAGCAATAGTGGTGAGGTGTTGCAGGGTATTCTGCAATTGCTCTATAGGGTGGAAGCAATACACCCTGCAAAGTGAAGGTAAAGGGGGATGGCAGCAGCACACCCCGTGAGTAATGGATAAGCCAACGAGTGTGGCGCCTACCACACCCGGCTAGTGACTAAGACTAAGGTAGGGTCAGGGTCCCACCCAGCCTGCTACGTGCAAAGCTAAGGAGCAGGTGTACACCCAGACCTGTAGTCCAGCTCTACTGAATACAGGGAGGGTGAGCTGGAATAAAAGGGAGAATACAGTTTAGCAAGTATACTATAGTATCGAACACACAGCAACAAAGGTGCTGAATAAAATGAGAACATGCCCACGCAACTATTTATAAAAGCCTGATAAGGCATGGCTCCACGCATGCACTGGCGCAGGTGCACAAACAAACAAAGCAGGGGAGCGCAGACCCCTGCAGGCCTCATGCATTTGTGCAAGTGCCTCTCAAAACACTGTGAGGCATGAAGGAACGTTGACATAGGCGAATGCACTGGCGCATGTGCAAAAGAATTCCGCAGACCCTTGAGGGAACACAGCCACTCTTTGTTGTTAACTCCGTTAAATTACATTTAACTGCATATAATAATTAGGGCAGTTTTGTGTAACAGTAAGACAGTGACTCTTGCATGATAGAGTTCGGGTGTTTACATGACTAAAATATTGGCATATATATTAATTATTTTGTATTGCTTTAAGTTGTTAACTCTGTTTTACAAGTAAAATTGCCATTTTCCAAAGAAAATGTCTCTTCTGAAGTGTTAGTCACTGCAATTTGTGTAAAATGTAAGTTTACCTAACAAATAAATGCAAGTCTGAGGAAAGTGATAAATATAGTGGTCGAGCTCCTGGAGGGGGACTTGAAACTAGACATTTCAAAGAATATCCTGAAATGGTGGGGTTGTACGGCTAGGTTTCGAGAAAAAGCCCTTTGAAATGTCTAGTTTCCAGTCCCACCTCCAGAAGCTCAGTAACTATATTTATAAAATTATATTTTACATGCAGTGACTAAGT
>NC_090869.1:66230068-66240068 GCF_036669935.1 Montipora foliosa | reverse complement strand
CGATTTGCCAATGGACCAATTTGGCAAACTCAGTGTTGTACCCAATTTAGATCCTGTGGGAATAAAACATTTTGTTTCAAATACACTGTATTTCCATATGAATGCTACATTATCATGCAAATGCAATACACAAAGAATCTTAACCCCGAATTGGGTACAACATTGTGTTGGCCAAATTGGTCTATGTCAGCTTTCAAATTCTTTATGGTGGTCAGTTTGTCATACCAACTCAGTTGATAAACCCATTTCTGTCTTTTGAGTGAGTTGCTTTTAACATCTTCTGCTACAACTCTTTCTCTCTCTCGTAAATTTGCATGCACTGGCCCATTCTTTTAACATAGACTGTGTGATAAGCCGAATGATGACTTTTATTTTATTTTACAAGTTTTTTAAATTCAAATATGAAGGTGACGAGTTCCTTTTCATCAGATTCAGCTTCCTTTTCCAAGTCTCCACATTCAACTCACATTTTTTTTTATGAGGGATTTGAACTGCATGCTAAAGCACCATGGACTAACATAGAATAACAAGAATGAGAATGTTTTAGGACAAATTTTGACTCTTACGGTGTTTTAAATTAATATTGATTATTTTGGTTCTTTAAATGTAGTTCCAAGTTATCCAATTTGTTTGCTTACAGGTCTTTACATAGCATTTTATCTCTGTGTTATGGCTTGCTACTCCATAATGAGTGTGCCTTATAATGGATTAATCGCTGATTTAACACCACCCTTTCAAAGAGGTGAGAACTTTGTGATTATTACTGTAACAGTAACTGTCTTCCTCAATTTGAAGTGGAGTTCCTCCTGAAGGATCACATTCTCCCTTAATTCTGAAGAGCTAAACCCTTTTAAAATGCTGAACAGTCACAGTGTATAGGTGTAGTGCACCATGATGCCGTAACAAGGATTCTAAAACAAAATGCAATAAAACTGGCCCTTGAAAAATAGTTATTTAATTAGTAATAAAAGAAAAATAATAAATTGACTATACTAGACATGTTCCTTGTGGTGTTCTTAGGGCTTCTAAAAAAAAGAATAAAAGCAACAGATTAAAGAAACCCAGTTGACCAGGGAAAAAAGTCAACTATTTAGAAGCACATAGCACTTGACGTGAATCTAGGCAAGGCTTTCCATAATGACCCCATCTTGCAGTCAGAGTGGCATTTGACCTGGGATCCTCTGGATTTCAAGTCTGACTTGCAAAAGACTTGATGACCTTGCATCTCAAATGTTTACTCAACTAGTTTCTAAATAATGATGAAGAGTGGAAACATTAAACTTGATTATGTTAATAATATCACTATAAAAATATTGATGATTACTGTGATTAAAGTGGAAAATAATGTTGGTTATGGTAACAAAAAGAAATCAACTCGTCAGTCAACGACAATCATAGCACGTGTCAGTAATGTGTTGGTGGCGTGCCGGTAGCATTTCAATTTGGTGGTCAGTTTTCTAACATAAGTTTTTACATGAAGCTTAAAGAAATGTTTAAACTTATAATTTCAATAAATTAATTATCAAAATGACCTTAAATTTGAAATAACGTGATTAAATCTAACTAGGATTCAGTTCTGGTGTTATGGGGGCTATGACGTTAGTGGGGAATGTTACTGGAGCTCTCATAGGATTTTTCTTTCCGGTGAGTATAACATACAGGAAATTGCTCAATGTTAACTCAGGTTAATAAATTGCTGGAATGGTTGGTTGTTATAGCAAGAGCTGCAGGGATAAAAGAAAAATATAACTGTTGCTAAATGTTGATAAATTAAAGAGGACAAATCAGAAATCAATAATTATGCAGATAAACTGAAATAATTATAATTACAATGTAATGGAGTAGATGCATGTAGTTTGGTTAAAGATGTGTTGAATTATTTGATATAACCATATTAATTCTTGTATTAATTATCATAGTACAAAGTAAAATATGGGCTTAAATTTAAAGTAAAATGATACTATGATTCTCAGTTGAGTACGACACTAGGAAAGTTTAATTTGGTGACAAAGTTTTAGCATAAAAGTTCCCATGTTGTGAAGTGCAACTTGCTTCATTTCTCCAAGGGTAACTTTTCGGGTTTTGATACCATTTGACTGGTTAATTGGTGACCAGTTTGATTTAACCATTACCATTTGTAGCTTTTGGTGGGCTTCATCGTTCATGACGTCAAGGCTCTAAAAGTTACTCTTGGAAACAAAGTAAGTTGCCCTTGACAACATGGAAACTCAAACATTGAAACTTTGTTGCAAAACTTCCCAGTGCTGTACATACTCAACTGAGAATAATATTGATCTTCTTTTGTTTCAGATTATGATAATGAATAATTATTAGACAAAGACAAATTAAAGTTGAAGTGGTTAGAAAAGTTGAACCACAACATCTACAAAGCTACAAAGCTAAAATATAAAAATTGTTATTGGTCAAAAGTAAAGTACATGTTTGATTGCCACAAATATTTGGCGTGCAATGCAGACCTGTACTTAACAAGATAACATTGTTTTAATTTGTATTTGTGTAGAAAATTGGAGTTGTTGGCACATATTCATTGGTAGCTGTCCTGTACTTCATCTGTGTGCTTCTTACCGTTCTATCATGTCCAGAGCCAGCAATTCATGCAACCCACAAGGCAGTTAGTGAGTATTATCTCCCCTCATTGTTTTTTTGGGTAATGGTAACAAATCCGATCCCAAAAGACATTTCAGCCAACAGTTGGCCAACTGTTGGTCGACTGTCAGTAGCCGACTGTCAGTCGACGCATCACTTGATGCTCACTGACTATCAAAATACCGGTACATGTCATGTGTTGGCCGACGTGTTGGCTATGTCGCCGATGTGTTGACCGACGCATTGTTTGGATCAGATTCACTACAATACTCATTATGACATAATTTGATTAACTCCTGAGAACTTTCCTTTGTTGTCAGCACAACTTTCAATTAACTATTCTAAATAAAAGTGATAATCGCAGTTAAAATGAAGTGACTTTTAATGAGAAGTTGCAAAAAAGCTGAAAAAACCCAGGCGTGAACAGAACAACAAAGCCGTCATTTTTCCAGGCTTGTTTGCAAATGCTCAAAATTCTTCGTTAACTGCGATAAACACTTTCACTTCGAATTATATACAGCATTAACCAGAGTTCAAGTATATGAAATTTCATAATTCTCTAGCTGTCATGCATGAACTATGTTTATCATACCAACTTTAAAATTATGCTTTCTTTGTGTTTTTTCTGCTTCAATTCATTGATTCAGTGGCTTTGTTTCATTGAGTAAATGTGCATGAAAACATCAGGGCTGTGTATTCTAACTGATGTAGAAACCCACAGGAGAATTAATTAATTTCTACCAATGGTGCAAATCAAATGAAACTGTTTAAAGCAGTTGCTTGTTATCTTATACTTAGATCTGAAGGCTGTATTTCAAGCCTACTGGGAGCCTCTGAAAGGTGAAGTACAGCTGTAACTGTTTATAAGTTTATTAACCCTTTGACGTCCAAACTGGCTGAAACCAGTCAGACTTAATATTTTACTCTGTCTAATGCCAGAATATTTTACTTTGTCTAACGCCAGACGATTTTACTTGTCAATGGGGAACCCCTGGACGTCAATGGGTTAAGTACTGTTTGATAAAGTCGTTGGAGTGTTTTATCTGGTTTAAAACCATGAGGCGAAGCTAAGTGGTTTTAGACCAGATAAAAAATGGCATACGCATTCTTTGAAAAGCTTCAAAACACTCCACAAAAAAACTTGACTCTCTGGAGTCCAGACAGTGGTGCAAAATGTGAAAGAATACCTTTATTTTGACACGATAGTAAAGCTGACAAGCTTGTGGGGTCGAGCGTAAATTAAAAAAATTAAAAATCTATTTACGAGCTAGCATCAAATACATGTATGTACGATATTTACTGTAACAGTGGAATAGAGATTTCCCCCATGGGAAATTTAAATACTTCCCGGCATTTTAAGAAATAAAGAAAAAGTCATTTATTTAAGTATATAAGTGAAAGAAACGGGAGCCCGTCAGTAGGAACAATCCTTCGAATTGAGTTCTCGATCAGGCGTTTTGACAAACCTAATTATTTTTAGAAATGTCTAGTTTCCTGTGAATGAGACTTCCGCGGGAGCCCGATGGCCAATCACAACGAACTAACTTGATGTCATAGTCTCGCTGAACTGGAACTGCCTTTGTTTTTTGTGGAAAAGGTAGTCCATTAGAGCGGTGTTTAAAAATGTCATGACATAGGCTTAGTATGGGAGTTGTTCGCTCCTAGTCATGGGCTCTTGAGGAAACTCAAAAAATTTCTTGCTTTATTGCTTGCACGAGGCACAAAACCTCTGTAAGGAAAATATTCTAAATTTTGATCCACCTTTTTGCTTTTGTGTGGGCTTTGGATTTCACCATCATTTCAATGACTATTAACCCAGGGGTTCCCCGTTGACGAGTAAAATCATCTGGTGTTACACAGAGTAAAATACTCAGGCGTTCAGGCTGGTTTGGGTGTCAAAGGGTTAAAACGTACCGGTAATTACATTGTAAAAAATACTGAAAACTGAGATTCTGCACTGGGGCAAACAAAATTAATTTTAATTGTTTTTTTGATTGACAGAGCGAGATTTCAGATGGGTTTTTCTCACCCGATTTCTGATGCAACAAGGTGTTGCGACAGTAACAGGGTAAGGATGACAAGAACTGGTTTTCACCATCATCATCACTTTAAACGTCTGACCTCAGTAAATATTGCAGACTGGCTGGCCCAATACTCACTGTATTAAGAAAACTTAGACTTTCTAGTCCTCTGGTACAAGGACGTATTAAACTGCAGGCCCCATCTCACAACTTTCTTGTAACATTCTGTAGAACTAATTAAATATTAAATTAAAGAACCCCCAGACTATTTGCAGAGAGTAAGGGAGTCCCTGATATCAAGATCAGTACTTATCTCTCAAGAAATCATGGCAGCCTTGGCATGATTATTTAAAGAAAGCTGACGGTGTCATGTACAAATCAACAGCGTAGAGCGTAGGCAAAAGCGGCCATGAAATCAAATTCAGAGGCAATCATGCACTCCACGGAACATAATTTTAGCAAACGCTTCTAATGTAATTCATTTTCCTCAGATTTCTTGAGTTTTGGCTTGGGGATATGGTTGTGTTACCAAACTGCTGGTCACCGGAGAGGAGTGTTGCAATGCTTTTGCTTCCAATGTTGTTTTCTGCTGCATTATTGTAAGTGTTTCATAACAACTACAGTTTACAATCTTGATAATGACATCAGCGCAACACATATGATTACATGTGTGAAGTTCTGTGTAGCCCAGTCTGCAAGTTTATGGAAGCATGGTTAGCGTTAACCAGGGTTAAATACCATGGAAACCTATAAGTTTTGATACCTCTTAACCAACAGTTAGCACTAACCAGGCTTTGAGCAACGGGCCCTGGTAGTTCAAAAGCAAAATGACAAAGAGGTCATTTGCATTTGTTTATTGCATTCTTCCTCTTTAAATATGGTTACCTTAGATCAAAGAATAATTAATTTTGATAAAATCACATAGTAATCTGCATTTAACCATGTTTTCTTTGTTAGTTCTGTTATTGGAGGATTTCTCTCCGATAGGCTTGCAAGAAGGAAACCTCTTGTCATAGGATCAGGTGAACATCAGATACAATTATATTTATTTAACATGTGCACCTTAGTAGTTTCATTAACATGCAGACTGCGAAGTTTGAATTCCAATTAAAAGTTTCATCTTTTAATGCCATCAATCACTTTGGCTACAACAGTTAAGCAGACTTTCAATAACAGAAACCAACAAAGGGGGTCAATCCAACCAATAGTAACGCTGAATAACTTGCAAAAAAGAAGGAAACCATTAATAATTGGAATTTGAGCTTTAAAGTCAACAAGTTCATAAAAGGTACACTAACTTGTTATTTAAAAACATAGTGGGTAGTTGCCAATAGATAGGAAGACCACAATCAGGGAGAGCAAACGGCAAGAGGTAACCATGGCAACTATGGGTAAACCCTGTCATCACTCAGTAACAGCCTACATACTGACCATGTTATGGGAGAGGAGGGAGGACCAGGAAAATGAAAAGAATCTTGAATCTGTTGACACAGATCATTGTCACTCCTACTAGTCAATAGGCTAAATTAGGGGGTCCACATAGTTTTTCAGTGGCTACAGAGGTTGCTATCACTGAGCAATGACAAACCACAAGGGCAAGTGAACCAATAACACCAGCTACTAAGCAGCCATCCATTCCGAGCTAACTTTGTTCATGATTAACCACATTTCTTGTTTCTCAAGTAGAACAGTCTTTAATCGAGTAGCCAGTCATTCATAACAGGATCAAAGTAATGAGGTGGTAGGGTGCAGGTAGAACTAGAAGGGAAAAACAAAAATTTTGTTTTGCTTTTTTCCTCTGACTGGCCAAGAGTGTCGCACATTATAACGATTTTAAGCCAGTGATTAAGGGTAGTTTTTGCTAACTCCAAAGTTTGTTGATTGAAGAATTATGCATTAATAAATTAGCTGTGGATAAAGTTGAAATTAATGCTATTTTTCTCCTAAAGCAATACTGATGAGCATCTGTGCAGTGATACTGGCTGGATTGCAGGGCAAGTATGCTTTTTATGCAGCAATGCCTGTGGCCCTAACATTTGGTGAGTACATTACTTGTAGCAAGCTCGGAAATGTGCATTGTACAACTTAAATTCCTGTGTAAAATAATTATTTTAATTTCAGGGGTAGGATTCGGAGCTTATTGTGCAGTGGATTTCGCTCTGGTGATGGATGTTCTTCCTAATGACAGAGAGAAAGCAAAAGATTTGGCCGTCTGGCACCAGGTGAACATAAACTTGTTGGTACTTGCTGTGTGACTTCTCCCGCTGTCTGTGGCAGCTTGTCGTGAGTCCCGGAGGATAGTTTGTGTGGCTAGATAACTTAAGTGTTTTTAGGAAATGACCTGGCTTACTAGAGCACTTGTGATTTGTATGAGCTGGCTAAATTTTTTTCCTGAACTGTAAGAGAACTGGTTCTGTCTTTTTGTGGTAGAGCAAGGCTATGAATCACAAAGGTACCCAGCCATGCATGTTGCCTTCCTCCAAATCTCGCAAGTTCTGGATCATCAACTCCAACCAGCAGCAAACCATTTGATTGGGCCTATTTGGGAATTCTTCTTAGACATCCAAACTGGCTTTTGTTTGCTACTCGTAATGTAGACAAATAAAGAGTCGTGCAACACTTGGGCTAATCATTAAGATAGCCAAGTTCCGTAAGAAAGATATCTTGGAGCAAAATTTAGGACTAACAAAATGCAACGTATGTATGGAACAGAATCTGAGAACCTCAAAACAAAACAAAAACTAATTAAATGGTGGAAGAGGACCCATTCCTGCTCTCACTTCACTGACAGTTTCATAAAATTAATGCACTCTTCTTTTTACAGGCTCTTGTTTTGCCACAAGCGATAGCCACACCCACTGGAGGAGTCATACTGGATATTTTTGAAAGACTAAGATGTGACATTGGTCTTGGATACATTATTCTCTTTCTAGTCACATCTGTCTATTTTGTACTGAGTGGAATTTTTGTTTTTAATATAAAGAGAGCCAAATAGAAAGAAAATGATGGTAAGATAAATTCTGGGTTGAATGCCTGGTTAATTAGGTCTGGCTTGTCGCCGATAGAGTCTTATAGACCACTTTCATAAATGGCGACTTTCTTTTGTATTATTTTATGTTAATTAGACCTACTGCCCTCATTTTGAAATTTGCTTGTCATAGCGAGTCTACAAAGGCTTATTAGCATTAAAACAAAAGAATATTTTATTTGGCTGCCATTATGAAAGAGGTCTATAGATAATTTTAAAACGAGCAAGTAAAAGGCACCATTTTGATGCATAATAGTAAATATTATGTTTTGTTGATTTTGACTAAATTTTTTGGTGCTTGAAATTTTGGGGGTATTTTATGACTTTAGGGAGTGGATTTATTTTAGAGAATGCAGAATCTCTACTGTTTATGCCTGCCAACAATTTTACAATGCATTTGCATGGATTTATGGACCAGCCCAGAAAACAGAATGAGATGAAATATTTTTCATAAGAGTTATTTAATAATATTACATGTAATTGAATTTAAAAGAAGTTTTAACTAGGGAGTTTACATAGAGGTTGTATTTTTACAAATATTTCAATGTAGAGATGGGATGTAAAGATTATTAAGCTACAACGTTGTTTCAAAACCATTACAAAGCATACAATAATAATTACTGTTATACAGTACTGGCCACAGGAATAGCAGCATTACACGCTCGTATCATGTGCACAAGTGTGCTTATTGCGCACGCATTACGCAAGAGTAAAAGAATACAGGAAAGTGTGTAAATAATTACACAAAAATTCTTCACAGTGCGTGTTTTGCGCGTAAATCTGCCATCTTGCATGCATTTTACACGCGTGTAGGTGCTGCTATTCCTGTGGCCAGTACTATTTATGTTGAAACCTTTGTTTGGATAACAAAGGTTTTAACAGGTACAATAAAATAATGCACCGTACAATTACAACAGATCTTTGTTTGCATTTTTTGCCTCGTTAGCACATTTAGGTATCGTTTTCCAATCATTCAACCAAGGATAAAGTGTATCATGAGCTATCTCTGAAAATTTGAATGCGATATACCAGATAATCTCTGAGCAATGATGCTTTGAACATTCGAAATTGTACAGAGAATGTATGGAATCATTAGTGCCTTTGCCACCCAAGAATGTATCAGTTTTGGGGGCTAACAAGTGGCTCTTTATGAAAGCTAAAAGTTTAAAAATGTCTTTTACCTTTTGAGGACAATAATTTGAAAATTAGCATGATGCCTTCTGTAAGCAAACTCCTATGCAAAGATTCCCTTATTAGTTTCAAGACCTATATGTTTAGGAGTATCAACATGGTCTGTTCATACTAATCCACAAGGATTGTTTATTTGTTTAGCCTACGTAAAGAAATAGGTTATGTTTATGACAACACAAGCACCTATAGCATGTCATGGCACCAGTAATTATCACACTACTTGATGGCTATAAATTATTTCGTACTCTTTACTGCTTTTCTGAATGTGATTAAATATTGAACAAAAATTAAATGTTAAATTGTATTAATATTACATTTTTGAAAGGTCAACAGGAACTCCCTTTCCTCAGCACCCTAAGTTTTGGAAATAGTCACTCATGGTGGCCGAAAAATGAAATTTGCAATCATGTGAAAGATAAATTTCAATTTCATTTTGAAAAAAAAAAACCCTCCACGGCTTTGATTGTAACTAAAGTCATCTTCAAGACAGCCAAACTAGTTTTGTTGTCAGTTGACGGCCACGCTTGTTCTTATTTTTAAACCTTTCCTGTTTGAGAGCGAGACTTATCGATAAATTAAACTGGTATTAGATACGGCAGTAGTGTATTATTATTATACTCTAATGCCAGCCGCATCATGCGCACCATGAATGGGTTAAATATTTACAGTAACTATTTCATGTATCAATGGACAATATTTTGAGATGTGAAACGAACAGAAAAATGGAGGGAAAATGCAGTAAAGTAAAGTAAAGTATTTAAACCTGTGCAAAGTGTTTCTTTATTTCAATTTTCTTGCATTATACATGTACATGTAGAAATTAAACTCAGCATTATAAAAACCTCGTTTAGTTTACAAATATTTTACAAAAGCTACGCTTGTGGACGGCGAACCTCTTGCGTCACTAAAGGACAAAATGCAACATCAACTAATAAGTGAGAAGACAATTTGATGTACGCCAGGTGTATGGTGTGGATTCTTACTGTGTGATGTCAGCACTCTGTATTGCATTTCCCAAAACTGATTCAGGACTCATTATTTACCCTTACAAATACATGTAACTGAGGAGTGCTTAACTACATGTATGCTAGCAAAACAGTTCTTTTCTTCTCTTGATTAAGATATTTAATTAATGGTGAGACCTACCTAAAAT